>NC_132883.1:4037821-4077821 GCF_030463535.1 Salminus brasiliensis
ACCTGTTTAATGACCATGTTAAAACCTAAATGGACTCTTAACTATCTGCACTATTAATATTAATATTACCACTATTAACTATCTGCTGTATCTGGTTTGGTCATTTTTATCAATAATTAATAAATAGTTCTGATCAGAGGAGGACGGGTCGGGTCCCCCTTGTGAGTCTTGGTTTCTCCCAAGGTTTCTTCCTCCAGCTCTGAGGGAGTTTTTCATTGCCACTGTCGCCGTTGGGGCTCACTGGGGGTCTTTGATCCTTCACGTCTTACATTATTTCTTTTTTTTTATCTCATATCTTTTTATATCTTTTATTAATTACTAATTATATGAAGCTGCTTTGTGACGACAACAGTTGTAAAAAGCTATACAAATAAATCAGACTTGACTTGACTCATTTACTGCATCCCAGACTGAACGAGGGGGTCTAGAACAGGTTCCACATGGTTCTTTATGATGGACTGAAAGACGTCCTCAGAGCGAGTCAGAACTCCAATGAATTTTCCATCACAATCCCTATCATGTGCCGGAGCCAGAAACCCTTGGAGTGACTCACCAGCCTTCTAGTAATATTCCTGAACAAAAAAATCACAGTCTACAAAGGTCAAGGTCTAAACACGAGCTTTAGAAAGGGCAAAGAAAAATCCCTCAGCATGTGGAATTTTCAGACTTCCTCATTTTCGGCTCCAAAAGTTTCCCTTTTTCTTTAGGGAAAAGACTGAAGTGCTGGGGTGGCCATAAGCATCTTCACTAAAGCATGTTTAGGGAAACACTGGAATCATTACTGGAAATTTTACATAATTTTACATAGTACATAAATCTATGAATAACTGGTGGACCTTCTGTAGACAGACAGACAGACAGACAGACACACACACACACAGACAGACAGACAGACAGACAGACACACACACAGACAGACTGACTGATAGACAGACAGACAGACAGACAGACAGACACACACACACACACACAGACAGACAGACAGACAGACACACACACAGACAGACTGACTGATAGACAGACAGACAGACAGACACACAGTAAGATAGATAGACAGACTGACTGATAGACAGACAGACAAAAGGTTTTTCCAAAGGCAATCCAAAGAACCCTTTAATCAAGCAAATAAAGAATTGAGCATCCAAATGAGTTGCTATGGTTACACTTAGAACCGCTGTCTGCAATCAAGAAGCCTAAAAGAAACAAAGTTCTACAAAGAACCATTTTGAAGAACCCACTGCAGTCACGGTCATCACTGCTAATAAAAGTGCACTGTAATTTCACAGCAACTATTTCTCCCCCTGTAGATGCAGATGGTTCTTTGTAGAACTGCTTTTGCTTAAGGGTTCTTTACAAAAAACAATAGTTCTAAATAGAACCATAACAATTCAAGAACCATCTGGCTGCCTAATCGCTTCCTCGGTTGATTAAAAACTTGTCTGGATTGGTTGAAAACTTTTTACATGGTTCTTTACAGAACCCTTTTTCTTTAAATGTTCTTTATTAAAGAAAACGGTTCTTTATAGAAGAAGAACCAGCTGGTGCTTAATTGCTTCCTTGCCTGGTTAAAAGGTTCTTTACATAAGGATTGGATGTAAAACTTTTGGTAGATGTGGTTCTTTCTACAATCTTTTTTTCCTCAGGCGTTCTTTAGAGAAGACAATGGTTCTATACAGAACCACAAGAACTCAAGGAACCATCTGGCTACTTAATCAATTCCTCACTTACTTGTAATTTCACAGCAATTATTATTAGTCCCCCTGTAGATGCAGATGGTTCTTTGTAGAATCGTTTTTGATTCGAGGGTTCCTTGTAAAAGACAATGGTTCTATACAGAACCACAAGGACTCAGGGAACCATCACTCTTACTTAATTAAAGTCTTCTTTGGGTTTTTTGTCAAAGGTTCCTTATAAAAGAAAACGGTTCTTTATATAACAAGAACCATCTGGCTGCTTAATTGCTTCCTTGCCTGGTTAAAAGATTCTTTACATAAGGATTGGTTTTAAAACTTTTGGTAGATGGTTCTTTATATGACCTTCTTTCTTCAGGCGTTCTTCAGAGAAGACAATGGTTCTATACAGAACCACAAGGACTCAGGAAACCACCTGGCTGCTTAATCGATTCCTTACTTAATTAAAGTCTTCTCTGGATTGGTTGAAAACATCTGTAGATGGTTCTTTACAGAACCTTTTTTCTTCAAAGTTCCTTTATAAAAGGCAACGGTACTTTTTAGAACAAGAATCATCTGGCTGCTTCTTCAGGCGTTCTTTAGAGAAGACAACGGTTCTATATAGAACCACAAGAACTCAAAGAACCATCTTAATGGCTTCTTCAGCTGAGTAATGGCTTCTTTGGATTGGTTGAAAACTTAGATGGCTTTTTATAGAACCTTTTTTAATTATATAAAAGATAATAAATCTATACGGAACCACAAGAACTCAAAGAACCATTTGGATGCTTACTACATCATCTGTGCTACTCTCTTTTAAACCTTGCTTTCGGCAAAGAAGTCACGTTGTGCCATCTCTACAAATATGATGAAGCAGAATTAGCAGGTTTCATCTTTAGGTGTGGCGCACACAGCAAACTAGGCCAGTTTTCACTTCCAGAAATCAGACGATGCTAAACTCTGACATTATGGTGCAACATGATGGCAGGAATTGATAAATGATGATGACGGATTTTAATAGATATTTCTCTCGTATTGTTGACCATCACAAGGTCTGGTTTTGGTATTGGTGACCACCCCCACCCATGTCAGACCGCGGCACACCCTCCTACCAGTGCTACCTGCCTAATGACCATGTTAAAACCTACATGGACTCTATTACCCATCATTACTCTATATTAGTGACTATATTTATCTATACTACACCATGATTATTATATTATGATTAATAATATGTTGCACACCTGAGCAGTTATTAATAGTTCTGACCAGGGGAGGATGGGTCGGGTCTCCCATGTGAGTCTGGGTTCCTCCCAAGGTTTCTTCCTCCAGCTCTGAGGGAGTTTAGCCTTAGCCTTAAATAAATAAAGTCTTTTTATGATGTTGATTTCTTGTCTTTTTACTAATTACTGATGGTGAAAAGTTCAGAGCCACTGCTTATCACACAGTGCATATTAAATTATTCAATAATGTTCATTATTGAGCCGCAATTATTACAATTAATAGCTTTTAAGATAAGATAAGATAATCCTTTCTTAGTCCCACAGTCGGGAAATTCTCAATAGAATATAATAATAATAATAATAATAATAATATAGAATATAATGGAATATTTTAGCTAATATTCCAGTTTTATAAACCTCTGAAACTACGTTTTTTAGAAAAGACAACGGTCCTATATAGAACCTCCTATGAGAACTCAGAAGAACCGCCTGGCTGCTTAATCACTTCCCTACCTAATTAAGGGCTTCTCTGGATTAAGGGCTTCTCAGGCAGTTAAGCATTGAAATGGTTCTTGGGGTCGTTATATTACTATATAGAACCACTGTCTTTACTAAAGAACCCTTAAAGAACCCTTTTTAATCCCCATTTAAAGAGAACATGACCCTGTGACCCCATGCAAAGGTCTTCCCACCTGAACGTGGCTTTTAATAGATTTATTCTTCCACCTTCTCACCCACTACTGACTGCACAGTGTTTAATACACAACATGTCCAAATGTTTGTGGACACGCCGATTCTATTGAATGCATTCAGCTACTTAAAGTTGCACTCATTGTTGGGACAGATGTTCAAATGAACACACACACACAGCTTGTCTAGTCCCCGTAGAGAAGTACTGCCAATAGAATCAAAAAAGAACTCTCTGGAGCAAATAATTATGATGAACCTATTGGCACCATGCTGCCTAACGCCAGGCGTGGGCTAAAGGGGTATAAAGCCCCCCAGCGTTGCGATGTGGAGCAGTGGAAGAACTGTGTCCTCTGGAATGAACAGGACACTGTTGGGGTGAGTTAAGATGAGAACAGGAGTCGGGATGATAAGGTGGGGTGGTGATGATTATCCAACATCCTGACCTCACTGACACTTCTGCAAATCGCTGAATGCAATCAAATCCTCACAGCAGTGCTCCTCCCAAATCTAGCAGAAAGCCTTCCTCCCTGGACAGCAGAGACAGGTACTCCAACAAAAGCAGAATCAGCTCTTTTTAATACATGATTTCAGAAACAGCGAATGGGCAGGCGTCCCAATACTTTTGTCCAGGCCTTCTGACTGACTCTGAAGCATTCTGAAATCTCTTAAATGACCAGAAAAAAATGCAGGATGGTGGAAATGTGGATTCGATTCCTCGCTCGTTTGAAATCGAACTCTCCAGCTGGAATTTCGGCAGGCTGCTCGAGGACGAACGTCAGTGGCAAAGCGAGGAACGCTGGGAACAGAGCTGTTCCCTCTTTCACAACCCATTAAAAGGCAACATGAGAGGTTGCGCTGGTGAGGGTATTTATTTTGAGCGATGCGTTTGGGAGTGTCGTACGGATTTAAGGTTTTAAAGCATAATTACACACAGAGTGGAGCTGCTGTCAGAAATATATACATCACTCACGACACAAATAGCAGTAGGGAAGCGCGAGGCAGGCGGCTCATACGGGGAGGAAAACCAGCGCGTGCAAACTCTCGAAACACCCTGACATTCACTCCCCTTCCTGCTCGAACAGTTACCTGACATTTTTTCTCTCCTCTTTTGTGAAATTCACTTTGCATACTTTTGCCTACACACAAATCACTTTAAAAAGTGTGTAACGACGGTTTCAGGGCTTCAAAGAGACACACACACACACACTTAGAAAGGCAAATTCAGGCCTAGAAGCCAATGAAAGGACTCGTCCTCTGAAGAGTCAAGAGTCGCCAAAGTGATGCCAAACTGATCGCATTATTTCACCCCTAGCTCAAACCCGCCCCCAACACTGCAGAATACCAAATGACGCAAGATACAACCCCCGCCCTCCCCCCCAGTCCCTCGCCAAACACCAGCTTTCATCATCCACCTCATGACATTTTGACACTCCATACTTGGGGTGACACTCTTTACTTGGTCAGGTGAGGTGGGTTTCACGGACTACTCGTAGGTGCTCTGACAGTGGTATCAGCACAGTACGACCCCCTGAGCGTGTTCTCGGATGTCTGCACACCCTTCTACCGTTATTTTGGTACACACTTAAAAGAGTGAGGGTGTGTCAAAGGGTTTCTTTAAGCCATGCAAGAGAAGGACCAGTTTTGCTTCCATAAAGAATCATGTTTGTACTGGAGGTGTGTGAGGAACCTTTGGAAGGTCCCAAAAAGCTTCTTGGGCAATTTGAAGGTTCTTCACTCAAATATGGAAACCAAAAGTGGGAACCAAAAGGTGGTTCTTCTGAAGCACCTTTATTTTTAAGAGTGTATTCATATTAATACAGGGACTGAGGTAAAAAAAAAAAATACTGGGATCTATTGAGCCACTACATTAAAACCACCTGTTTAGGGAGCTTAGAGTGGCTCAGCGGTCTAATGCGCTATGGCACAAGGGGTCGTGAGTTCGGAATCTGACACATGCCGCTTTGCCATCAGCAGCCGGAGTCAGAGAGTGCACAATTGGTTGGGTGGAATCCGAGACATGCCACCTTGCCATCAGCAGCCAGAGTCAGAAAGAGCACAATTGGTTGGGTGGGTAGAAGGCATTGTCGTTGGCCAGCACAGGCGTCTTGTTAGCTGGTGGGGTGGAGCTGGGGACCCATCCCTTTCTTCCTTACTTCCTTAGTGTCGGCAGCACAGTGCTAGTGCTATTGGGAGCTATGAACGGGTGGGTTAATTGGAAGTACCAATTTGGGAGACAAATTCGACAAACAAACAAATGCTAAATGCTAAATAAATAAATCGAATTGAATAAATTGAATATTTGAAATTCACTGAGATTTCCCTTGTTCTTGTACAAGCTCTGCTCCCCCTAGCACTAGCAATGCTCCCGACACTAGGAGGCTAAGGACTTAACACACGTCTCCTCCGGTACATGTGAAACGAGACACCGCCTCTTTTCAGGCAGCCGACACGCTCTAAGGAATGTGCCGGATCCCCAGCTCCACCCGGCCAAAATTACTGTGCTCTCTCTGACTCCGGCTGCTGATGTCAAAGCGGCATGGCATGTCTTGGGATTCGTACTCACGCCCCCGGACCATACTGGTAGCGCATTAGACCGCTGAGCCATTGTGATTCGGCCCCAGGACTCTGGGAACTGTGCTGTAAAACCGTGCCGTGGTGGAAATGTCACGCCGGTGAGGGGGTCGTAACATTAGCGGGGAGAGGAAGCTGAAAGTATGCACCAGTCTGGAACGTTCTCTTACCTGCAGTATCCTGTTCCGTTGGCGTAGGTGACACAGCTTGCATTGTGCAGGCAAGGCGCTACGGGGTCCACACACTGCAGAGCTGAAACAGGCAGAGACACGTGATTAATATAACATTTACTCAACAGCAATCACACAGCAGAGCTAAGCAGTTTCTGGAGAAACCGGAGACGTTACAATCTGTTCCAGACCTTCTGATTGTGATGGATATCTCCTGAGCTCAGAAGACCGGACACTCGTTATTAAAAGCTAAAACGCAGAAGTTCCAGCCAAGTAGCTCTAATTACTGTTTGGCTCCAATCATGCTTCAGGATTAATGTCAGCAGTCTTCATTGTCGAGTGTGGCTCGAAATTTCTGATACCTGATCTGATACTTCAGGACTTCAGAAGTTGTGGACGATTTTTTTAGGGACATATATATATATATGCTTAAAAGCTACACCAACATAAACTGTGTCCGAATATTTGTGGACACCCTTTCAAATTACATTTAAGTTTCACCCATTTCTGAAAGACAAGTACTGCCAATAGAATAGGACTCTCAGGAACAGGTAAACATGACCCTATTGGCACCATGCTGCCTAATGCCAGGCCAGACGTGGGCTCGAGGGGTATAAAGACCCCCCAGCATTGAGCTGTGGAGCAGTGGAAGATCTGTGCTCTCTGGAATGATGGATGGTGATGCTCCATCCAATACTTTTGGGATGAGTTGCAGAGTTCGGGATGACGGTCATCCAACATCCTGACTTCAATAACGCTCTTGTTGCTGAAAGCAATCAATCAAACCCTCACATCAATGCTTCTCCAAAATGTAGTGGAAAGCCTTTCCTCATGGACATTAGAGACTACCCACCAGTTACTCCCACAAATGCAGGTATTAACGCAGGTGTCCAAATACTTTTGTCCATATAGTGTAACTTAGTAAGGGACTAGGAACACTAATGGTGTTACCATGGTAACAATTACAAAACTATGTGATGCTATCAGTTGCCCGCATGTGTGTATGTGTGTGTGTGTGTGTGTGTGTGTGTGTGTGCATGTGTGTGAATGTGTGTGTTCAATGGCAACTCAGCTTAAAAGGCATCTGCTAAACTTACGTTTCCCTTTTAACTCAAAAGCATTAAAAGAGTAACCACCAAAGAGGGAGGAGAGAGAGTGCTAGAGAGAGAGTGCGAGAGCGTGCGAGAGAGACACACACAAAGACAACATTAAGGCAGTTTAACCCCCCCACTCAGACCACAACCCCTTAATGAATCAGCTCGCTCTTACATACGCCGTCTGGACAAAAGTATTGGGACACCTGCTCATTCACAGTTTCTTCCAAATTCAAGAGTTTAAAAAAAGAGTGTATCCTGCTTTTGTTGGAGTAACTGTCTCTACTGTCCAGGGAGGAAGGCTTTCTACTAGATTTTGCTACTTTGCATTGCTATGAGGATTTGGTTGCATTCGGCAACAAGAGCGTTGGTGAGGTCAGGATGTTGGATGATGATCACCACCCCACCTCATCATCCCCAACTCCCCAATTCATCCCAAAAATACTGGATGGAGCGCCACCATCACCATCATTCCAGAGAACACAGTTCTTCCACTGCTCCACTGCTCAATGCTGGGGGGCTTTATACCCACCTCCAGCCCATGCCTGACATTATTAGGCAACATAGTGTCAATAGGTTCATGCTTATTTATCTGCTCCGGAGAGTCCTAGCTGAATGTGCGTTCATCAGAAGGGGTGTCCACAAAAATCTGGACACATAGTATATCTATATTCCCCAGTTAGACCTTCTTTAGTGTGGCTAAACACTGGAAGCCAACAGTCACCCAAGTCTTGACTGTAATGGGTGTCCACAAACTTATGGACACGTGGCGCATTTCTACGAGAACTGCTATTTGAAGGAAAAGGTCTACTACCGCATTTATTCTACGCCCGCTGGTTCTTTCGTCTGACAGCTTGTAGCCCGCACTTCCCCCTGAGACGGAGGATGGCAGGTCATATGATTTCAAAGCACTGCTGACACTCGAGGACATGCTGCGTCTCAACACAGGAAGTGCATTCAGCACTAATACTGACTTCCTGCACTTTGACCAATGCGCAGCAAATGCTCGAAATAATCGACTTGTGCTAGCGCTCGCAGACAAAGGGCCCATGCTGGGTCCAGACTGGGCGCTGAGCCAAAGAGCCAAACAATCGGGCCTTAGATATATCGGAGCAGGCGCAATAACAGCAGATTCATGCCATCCGTTTTCGGAGCTTTCAGGTTGGTGAGAATGTGACTCAAAGAGAACGCGGTTCAAAAGAGAAACTTCGACAAAGCGCACAAAGAGAAGCGTCCTCCTCGCTGAGCTACAGAGCTACCAGGGTTTCGAAACGCCCGCCTCACGTCTCCAATTCTAACCCAGGCGACCAAACCAAACCATATCGACCCAATAAGGACGGGGAGGAAGATTTAACAGGACGTCCGCTCACTTCTCCTTTCAGACTGACGGTTTTCTCCCTTTCAATCATGATCAGTCCTCTTCCAGTAAGCCTGCCTCCTGCAGAACGCTCTACAGGCCCGTCAAGAGACAACGGCCTGTCAAACGCGCTCTGTGCAATAACCCGATGTGAAATAAGGGCTGGGCGTAGCACCGTTGGCGGCGGCGGCTGGCTTTTGGCAGCGGTTCTGGTGGGAAAAGTTTGCGAGAACCGGTTAAGCCGTGTGAGAAATGCAACACACGCTGAGATTTAAGGGCGGAACAGAGAGAAAGAGAGAGAGCAAGAGCGCTTGAGACCGTAGAGGACAAAGTAAGGAACAAGAGCAAGAGTCAAGAGCCCTCGAGAGGTAGAGGCAATAAGACAGACAGAGAGAGACAGAGAGAGAGAGAGAGAGAGAGAGAGAGAGAGAGAGAGAGAGAAAAAAAGACGGCACCCTGCGGCTGGACTTGTCTGACCAGCTCTCCACACACACACACACATACACACTCATTCTCTCCGCCAAAGGAGATGATGTCACAGGATTTGGGACAGGCCGCCACTAATTACTCCATTTCCATTTCAATCCAACATTCGGTTTTCTCTCAGCCTCAAAGAACAAAAGTCATCCAGACCGTTCTAGGAAGGCGGCCCAGCCCTGTTCCAGCAGACCTACTGCCCTTTGGAAATTTGCTCCAACCTTGCTGTTGAAAATAGACTATGCCGTATGGAATTCAGCTGCAACCCTGTTCCTAGGCATACTGCCTTTATGTTCCTGGAGATCAAAGGACCCAATACCCTGTTCCTAAGCATCCACTGCCCTTTGTTCCTAGAGATCTTCTGTTTATGTTTCTCAGAAGATTTACTACACCATGGAGTTTAGATCTTCTCCAGTTCTTGGAGATCTTCTGTCCTATAAACTGTAGACCCAACCCTATATCTTGAGATTTACTGTCCTCTGAAGTTTAGACCCAGTCCTAAACCGTGTTCCTGGAGATCTAATAACCTAGGCTTAAATCCAATCCAATCTGCTGATCAATGAAGTTTAGATATGACACTGTTTCTGGAGATTTTGTGAAATATGGATTTTAGAATCAATCATGTTTCAGGAGATCTACTACCTTACTAGATCCAACCCTCATTTACATCAAACCCTGTTCCTACACACCTGGTAATCTATGTATCTTTTTTTGTGAAGATCTAGAGATCCATGAAGTTTAGATACAACCCTGATCTTTAAGTTCCTGGAGACTTGCTGCCCTGTGAAGTTGAATCTAAAGATCTAGTGGTCTGTGTAGTTTAGATCTGACCCCTGATCTACTGTACAATGGAGTTTAGATCCAACCCAGTTCTTGGGTATTCTCTGTTCTATGAACTGTAGACCATATCTCTTAAACCCTATACCTTGAGATTTAAACCTTGTTCCTGGAGATCTATTACCCCAAGATATTTAAATCCAATCCTCTTCCAACCCAATTAAATGTCTTTTGGTCCTGGACATCTAAAGTTCTATGACGCTTCAATCAAACCCTGTTCCTGGTGATTTAGTGAAATTTTAGATTCAATCATGTTTCAGGAGATCTACTACCCTACTAGATCCAATCCTGATCTTAGACGTCTACTGTCCTACAGATTTTAGCTCCAAGCTTGTTCCTGGAGATCTACTACCCTTAGAAGTTTAGATCCAGTCCTGTTCCTACACACCTGACACTACACTAGATCCAACCCTGTTCCTGGAGATTTCGTGAAATATGGATTTTAGATTCAATCATGTTTCAGGAGATCTACTACCTTACTAGATCCAACCCTCATTTACATCAAACCCTGTTCCTACACACCTGGTAATCTATGTTTCTATCTTTCTTTTGTGAAGATCTAGAGAACCATAAAGTTTAGATCCAACCCTGATCTTTAAGTTCCAGCAGATCTGCTGCTCAGTGAAGTTGAATCTAAAGATCTAGTGATCTGTGTAGTTTAAATCTGACCCCTGATCTACAGTACTATGGAGTTAAGATCCAACCTTGTTAATGGAGATCTGGTATACAATGAAGTTCATATCCAATCTACTGTTCTATGGATATCTGCTGCTTTACGCCATTAAATACAAACTATTCCACGGAGATCTACTGATCTGTGAAGTTTAGATCTGACCCCTGATCTACAGTACTATGGAGTTAAGATCCAACCTTGTTAATGGAGATCTGGTATACAATGAAGTTCATATCCAATCTACTGTTCTCTGGATATCTGCTGCTTTACGCCATTAAATACAAACTATTCTACGGAGATCTACTGATCTGTGAAGTTTAGATCTGGTCACCATGAACCCACAGATGCCATAAACCATAAAATGCATGTTCCTCAATGCCTACTTCCCTACAGAGCTTAGAACCAACCATGTTACCCAAGATCTACCGTCTTGTAGCCCTGGAGATCTATTGCCACGCATTGCCACTAATTACCACAGCTTAATTAAACACTAAACGTTCAACAAAGCTCAAACTGGTGATGGAACCTGTACATTGTGCCCCAGTACAGTGCAGTGTTCCTCAAAAGAATCATTAGCAGTAATTATTAGGGATGCACCGTTACCACTTTTTCCTTTCTGATACCGATACCAGATTTTCAATTATCTGTTGATACCAAGAACTGATGCCGATTCCAACGCTGCAAAATATCCTGTTATTAATAGTGTTCTACTTTTTATAGGTTGTACTTTTTATATTTGATCCCGAATAAGATCAAATAAGCTTGAAAGAACAGCGTTTATTGGTTGAGGAACTGCACATTTGAAACGTTTCAGAGCTGAAAAAATAAAAATGGCCACAATACAGAAACACGAGCAGGTAGGGAAGCGTAATCTGGCTCAGTTTCACCAAATAGCTTTTAAGTGCTGTCTTAATTCACATTTCAGAGCCGTGAAAAAAAACCCCACCAGTTTAGAAACAAAAAGTGCAGCAATTTCACATTCAGGGTTGTGTCTCGGTGTAAAAAGGTGCTAAACGTCTGAGTGTTTCCTTTAAACAAGCAGCTGAAACTCTTCAAACTTCAGAACCACAAAAACAACATGGAAAGAAATAGTGCTAAAATTCCATTACATGTCTGTTTAATTATAAAAATTGTTTATGACTGGATATGACTGGTTGGTTAAACGTTTGATTTCATTAAAAAGTTCTCAAGCAAAAATGTATGTATGTTCTATGTAAAAAAAAAAAAAAAAAAAAAGAAGAAAAAAAGTAGTGTGCCACTAAGCTACATGGTTACAGTGCTCTCTATTGCCGATACTGTGTGTAAGTGCCAGTATTGGCACCGATACCGATACTAGTAATTATGACAGAAACAGAATTCTGACCGGAAATGAAAAGAATCTGTTTAAATCAGGCAGAAAAGGCTGTTTATGCTTAGTCTAATGGTAATCTCATTACCAGACATGACACAACCCCAGCAGAATGCATGGCCTTGTACTGCAATATCCGATTTAATGGTATAATCTTCTACCGCATGCCCACTCATGACAGTCACCAATACTGCACTTAATGGATATGCTATCCTACAAAAACAGCCTGCTGTCAGCAAACTCATAAGACAACCACTAAATGTCAACCGACCTATCCAGAGTCTCCATTAAAGTTACTCACACCACTATCCAACATTCTTTACATACATACACTATATGGACAGAATTATTGGGACGCCTGCTCATTCTTTACTTCTTGCAAAATCAAGGCTATTAAAAAGAGTGTATCCTGCTTCTGTTGGAGTGACTGTCTCTACTGTCCAGGGAGGAAGACTTTCGGCTAGATTTTGGAGAAGCACTGCTGTGAGGATTAGTGAGGTCAGGGTTAGATGATCACTACCCCACCTCATCATCCCCAACTCAACCCTAGAGAACATAGTTCCTCCACTGCTCCACAGTTCAATGCTGGAGGGGCTTTGTACCTCCCTAGCCCACACCTGGAATTATTAGGCAGCATGGGGCCAATAGCTTCATATATTTTATCTGCTCCAGGGAGTCCTAATCTATTGGCCGTACTACAGGAACTAGACAAACTGTGTGCATGTGTGCATTTGCACATCTGTGTCAGCACTGGGTGCAACTTAAAGTGGCTGAAAGCATGTATTAAAAGGGGTGTCCACAAACATTTGGACATATAGTGCATCTGCAACCTAAAGCAACACTATCTAGGTTCACGCTGCCCTGTTTTCACACCATTAACGACAGCCAATAGCTCCCCTCACTCTTCAGGAGGGGCTTAATTAATAATGATGAGCCTTTTGTCCCCCCCACCAGCATTGACTCGATGGAGGGGGCATTTCGGTCCATTTGGGAAGGTGGGGCAATAAAATCATCAAGAGGGGTGTTTAACACTCAGGTGGTAAAGACTAACCTATCACACCTCTCAGTTTCTAACCATTAGACATTTCTCTAGATGTATTACTGTTGCATTCCTACAGTACATGTAATTATTCAAGTAATTACATAAGAGATGTATATTCAGGATACAATATCTATCACAACACATGCAAACACATGACTATGATATATATATATATGATAAATATGATGATATGATAAATATTGTATAGTAAAAATGTTAAATATGGTGATATAGTATTTTTATCATATCGCTGTATAATCAATATATATATATATATAATAGTATATAACTATTAGTATATGCTTATTTTTGAGTACACCATCACTGACACTCAGAGAATCCTGTATCTCCAAAAAGTTTACAGGAGAAGGAAAAAACCTCCTCCACTTTCAATGAAAGTCAATGTAAGAAGATTTTACTCTAAGTCATCTGGAGCGTTTCTATTGGTCCGTTCATCATGAGCTTTTGACACAATGTGAAGAACAACTGCCAGATTCAAAGTATGTCAAAAAGTGAAAAACCTAAATAAAGATACAAGGTTTCTGCATGACAGCGATATTCATTTAATAAATGAGTTCAGCGTGTCCTCCTACTTTTCTACTATATCTCCTGAACCCACGTCTGATACAGATTCCAAAACAGCGGTTTTCCTCAAAGCTCCCAAAATAGAGAAGGAGACCAAGTGGACTTATGAGTGGAAGGGTGTGAGGGAGAGAAAGTGATGGGTGTGGGAGAGGCAGGAGGGGAGAGATAAGCCGAGGAGAAGAAAGGCAGGATGGAGAGATTGAGGGTGTTATGGTGTTGTGGAGGATAAAGCGCTGATTCCTGCTGACGTGAGCGCGAAGGCCCGGAGCTCTAATCTAAAGCAGAGGCTCCTGGGAGCAGCAAAGCAGCTCCACCTCCAGATACGTTTCCAGTTTAAACACCACACTGGAGCTCCACTGGAACACCACTGGGCTGATAAGAGCATTCAGAATTAAGGCTGGATGTATGAGGATCAGTGAAGATCGCAGTGATACAGCTCTGATGCTGGATAGAAATGAACAGGGCCTTCATCCACAGGTTCTGACACACAGGGTTTTTATACAGTGTTCTGTTTTGCTTTTTTCCATTTTATATATATATCTTTTCTATTATTATCTGGGCTAAATGTATCATTTAATTCCTTAGAAATTAGTGATTTCATGTTTAAGGCATATGTCACTATTCATAACTGGTGAGAATTGAGAAATCCTGAATCAAATCCTGAAAATGTCATGAGAAATCCTTAAATTTCTTGAGAAATCCTAACAAGATCCTGTGATGTCATAAGAAATCCTGATAAATCCTACAACTATTTCAAAATAATCTCAGAAATCTAGAAAAGAAACCCTGAAAATTCATAAGAAACCCTGAGAAATCCTAAAATATCTTGAGAAATCCTAACAAGATCCTGTGATGTCATAAGAAATCCTGATAAACCCTAAAACTATTTCAATATATTATGAGAAATCTAGAAAAAAAGATCCTGAAAAATCCTGAGAAACACTAGGATATCCTGAGTGCTACAAATATCATGAAAATTCTTACAAAACCCTGATAAATCCTGTGAAATCCTTACATGAAATCCGTACAAAATCATAAAATATCCTAAGAAATCCTGAGAAACACTAGGATATCCTGGAGATATTCTGATAAATCCTGAAATACTCCTGTGCAATATTAAGATCTCCTGATAAATCCTACAAATACTTTGAACAATTCTTTACAAATTCTAAAAAACCCTGAGAAATCAAAAGATACCTTGAAAAATCTTGAAAAATCCAGAGAAATACTAGAAAAGTCCTGAAAGTCCTGTTATACTGAGGTATCATGAGAAAACTTAAAATATCCTGAAAAACTCAGAAAAAAGACCTGAGATATTCTGAGAAATCCTAAGATATCTAGCTAGATAACTTCCACGAGAAAGGCAAAGGCGGACATTCCTATTGGACAATTCTTGCTACTGACATTCTCTCTTACCCCCTTTTTCTCTCTCTCTCTCTCTCGCCCTCTCTCGCTCTCTCCATGTGAGAAGAGTGGGCTGTGGGATTCAGTGCTGATGTGGCCAGATGTGAAATGGTGCACGCATGCATATGTGCCTTAACATCCTTACAAATCACTTAGGGAACATCTGGAAAACTCACACACCACCTAACGGAGTGTGTATGTGTATATATGAACATCCATGTACTTGTGTGTGTGTGTGTGTGTGTGTGTGTGTGTAAGAGAGAGAGAGAGAGAGAGAGAGAGTGAGAGAGACTGTAAAGACAGAAAAACAGTGGATGGGCTGTTGTGTGTGTTGGCAGGAGATGTCTGGGAGTGTGCTCCACAGCAACAGCCCCACTGAAAGCAGGCCGGCGCTCCGCTCCTGCTCCTGCTCCGGAGAGGCTGAAGGGGAGCGGGAACAGTCTGTCCTCGGAAAACGCTGCTGAGGCAGAACAGAAAAGTGTTTCTGAGGAAAGCTGTTTTAAATTAGGCCTCTTCAGAGAGGAGGGCGGTATAACGCTGGAGTGTGAATTCCCCCGATTACACACACACACGTGCACAAACACCCACACACACTCTCTCTCTCTCTCGGAGCAGCTGGTACCCAGCTGCACGTCTCGCCGTCAGTCTGAAACCGCTGCCTCATTGCCGACGCCAAGCGCAATGTCCACAATGCCCAGGGGAGGCGACTGTTCACCCAGATTCTCTCTCGCCCCCCATCCCCTCCCAACCCCTCCCTGCTCCATGTCCGTGTATGAGCCCAGCGGACCTCCAGCGTCCGTAGATGGTCTATATACTGGCTGGATCTGGATGAATGTAGGTTGTGAGGTCAGGTGACCAAAATCCGATGTCAGTATGACATCTAATGCCAACGTCATACTACATGTCCAAATGTTTGTGGACACCCCTTCTAATGAGTGGATTCAGCTACTTTACTTACGCACCCATTGCTGATACAGATGTGCAAATGCACACACTCACAGCTTGTCTAGTCCTTGTAGAGAAGTACCGCCAAAAGAATAGGACTCTCTGGAGAAGATAGAGGGGTATAAAGCCCCCCAGCATTGAGAGGAACTGTGGAGCAGTGGAAGAGCTGTGTTCTCTGGAATGATGGTGGTGGCAGTGAGGTCAAAAGTATTGGATGGAGCTCCACCACCACCATCATTCCAGAGAACACAGTTCTTCCACTGCTCCACAGCACCTCAATGCTGGGGGGCTTTATACCCCCCTGGCCTGGCATTATTAGGCAGCATGGTGCCAATAGGGTCATGTTTATTTATCTGCTCCTATCTGAGTCCTATTCTATTGGCAGCACTTCTGTACAGGGACTAATGCGCTCATTAGAAGGGATGTCCACAAACATTTGGACACATAGTGGATCCTTTTTTTCCAGCTATTAGGGAATGTTGAGAAATACGGATCTCTCTCTCTCTCTGTGTAAGTCTGTCTGTCCGAGTGTGTGTGGCCGCCAGTCTGGCTTGGCACTAATAGCTGCAGAGTTAGAGAAAAATGTCCGTAATTACAGAAGCCCGGCAGAGCTGAGAGAAGGTGGGGTGGGGTGGGGGGCTTGGCTCAAGTCCGTGCAGGATAGGGGAAGGGAAGTTATTCGTGCTCAGCCAGGAAGCAACCCCATTTCCTGAAACTGCTGTATTGCAGCAAGCTTCCTCCATTCTGTAAACTCTTACCTTCGAGATCTACAATAAAGCAACCCCCCCCACCACCACCACCCCACCCCCCCGAGCCCTCCCCTCCTGACCCTCTTTAACAACACTAGGCCCGTAATTACAGGCTGAATTGCAGAACACGACTACAGGCAAAGAAGAAATGCACAAACCAGGCTCTAGAAAATGACTGGGTAATGACAGGGCTCCTCTAATTAGGCAGAGATCTTTGCTAATATGCTAAAGTCTCGAGCTTAACGGCATTCCACAGGAGATTTCACTGATGTGACTCAAAAAGCTGCACAGCCGTCTGTCAGATGGACCACTTTCACTTGTGTCCTCTGGTGAACGCCACTTCTGCCTTCAACGTTAGAGAAAGATATTAATAGAGCATGAAGAAAGAAACGGTGGCTGTAGCTACTTCAGCCCCTCTGAAGGGACCACCAAACTCAGCGTTCCCCACCAAACAAACATCAATGCTTTCCAAACCCCAAGCGTTCACAGACGTCTGTTATCAATCAAACGCCAACCAAACATTAAGGCTTTCCATATAGCAAGAACCAACGTTCTCCACCAATCGAACAGCAACATTCTCCACCACTCAAACATCAATGTTCTCCACCAGTCAAACATCAACATTCTCCACCAATCACACACCAACGTTCTCCACCAGTCAAACATCAACGTTCTCCACCAATTAAATAGCAATGTTCTCCACCAATCAAACATCAATGTTCTCCACCAATCAAAAACCAATGGTCTCCACCAATCAAACGTCAATGTTCTCCACCAATCATACATCAATGTTCTCCACCAATCAAACATCAATGTTCTCCACCAATCAAACATCAAAGTTATCCTCCAAACAACACTTCAACGTTCTCCACCAGTCAAACATCAACGTTCTCCACCAATTAAATAGCAATGTTATCCACCAATCAAACATCAATGTTCTCCACCAATCAAAAACCAATGGTCTCCACCAATCAAACGTCAATGTTATCCACCAATCAAACATCAATGTTCTCCACCAATCAAAAACCAATGGTCTCCACCAATCAAACATCAATGTTCTCCACCAACCAAAAACCAATGTTCTCCACCAATCAAACATCAATGTTCTCACCTATCAAATATCAATGTTCTCCACCTATCAAATATCAATGTTCTTCACCAATCAAACATCAATGTTCTCCACCAATCAAACATCAATGTTCTCCACCTATCAAATATCAATGTTCTTCACCAATCAAATACCAATGTTCTCCACCAATCAAACATGAATGTTCTCTACCAATCAAATATCAATGTTCTCCACCAATCAAACATCAACATTCTCCACCAATCAAACACCAATGGTCTCCACCAATCAAACGTCAACGTTCTCCACCGATCAAACATCAACGTTCTCCACCAATCAAATAGCAAAGTTCTCCACCAACAACACATCAAGGCTCTTCACATACCAAACATGGGTGTTCTCCACCAATCAAACGTCAAGGCTTCCCATGTACCAAGTATCAGTGTTCTCCACCAATCAAATGTCTAGTGTTCAACAACGTCAAGTGTTCTCCACATACCGATCATCAGTGTTTTCCACCAATATATAAATATCAGAATATCAATAGGTCAATCGTTTGCCCTGGTGATACACCACCCTGAAGGGTTATCAGCGTCACTCCACCAACCAAATGCCAACGTGGCACCAATCGTCAACATTTTTCACCAACGTTGCCCATCAGCCAAATGCCACTGCTCTACACCAACTTAATTTCAACGCTCTCCACCAAACCTCACCACTGTCCAGCACCCAAATACCGAAGAGTGTCAACATTCTTCAGCCATTTCAAATAAACAGAACCTCATGGAAATGAGTTTGCTGGTCTTGGGTCATAGCATACAATCCCATCACACAGCATACCCTACTGCTCGGGTTTGCTGGAGCCTGCTGAAGAACAGGCAGAACAGAGCACTGCACCGCACGTGTTAATCTCCACACTTGCGAGTTTAAGCCTAGTCTAAGACAATCAGTCTGCTAATGAAGATCCTCCACAGAAAACCGCCCCCACAAGGCCGATTCCACCGCAGCTGGGGATTACCGCCAGGCTCTGCTGCAGGAATGCAGGACATTTTAATTCCCTGTTAATTTGCTAACCTGCTCAGCAGGGCAGACACAAGGCTCCTAATCCCCAGATTTAACAAGCCCCAACAGCTCGCGCTCTCTCTCTCTCTCTCTCTCGCCCCCTTCTCTCTCTCCCTTTCTCCAATCTCAAAGCGACTCCCACTGCGCCGGTGCACGCCTTAACCCGACACCACTCCAGCCACTGTTCTGTGGCCTGAGGGCTTTTGGCCTCGATTTCCAGACGACACTGTCGCCTAAAGAAACTGCAGCATGCCCATGGCGGCCCTCCCTTTTTTGGGGGAAGTGCAGCATGTTTCAACACAAGCCGGGCTTTTCCTCCTAGCTAATCAAATAACCACAAGACACAAGGCTTTATTTGCTCGGTTCTGCTTAAATGCACAGTGCAGTCCGGACGAGCCGCTGTCAGAACCGAGCCTAGTATCTCCAGGAGAAGAAAAAATGGAACGGATTTCAATGGAACATTTTAATGAAGGAGTTTCTGGAGCATTTCTATTGGTAGATTCATTGTTACATCCTAAAAATAAAGGTGCTACAAAGACGTCTTTGAGCGATGCCACAGAACAGGGGTGGGCAAGAGAACTGGACGTGCCCATCTCTACCATAGAAGAACCATCTTTGGTTCTTTGTGCCATCAGCAGCCGGAGCCTGAGAGAGCACAATTGGCCTATCTGTCTCCCCCTCATTACTGCAGTGTGATGCTGGCCAGCACAGGCGTCTACTACCCGATGCATCGGAGCTTGGTACCCGCCGCTTTCCTCCGAGTGGTGATGCTGCATTGGTTCAGAAAGAGGAGGTGGCTGGTTGCGCATGAGTCCTCACCTTCCTAGTGCCGGGAGCATTACACGCGATGGGGGTGATGCTAACAGTGGGGTGGAGAAACTGACTATCCAAAATTGCAAACTTTCAAAGACATAAAGGAGTAGATGCTTTATTATTTAATAGGAAGAGAGATATTGCGCAATCCAGGCCTTTATCGACCACCCAAGTGGCGCATATCTGCATTTGCTCAACAGTGGCAGCGGCCAACAGCAGAAAGTGATTAACCTAGTATCGGTGTGCCAACTTATTAATTAATATAAACATTGCTTTTACCTGTGTAATATCATTTTATTTAATTATTCAATGTTATTTTTAATATATATTTTTTTATCATGATAACTTAGTGCTTTTGGGGGCCCCCTGGTGCCGTTGGGACTCTAAGCAGCCGAATAATTCGAGTATGCCACTGGGAACCAAAAATAAATTTTCTACGGTATCACTTAATCATCCCATTGTAGCACCTTTATTTTTTAAAAGTCTATTTTAGGTTATGAGGGTCTAGAAGGATTCTGAACACGAGATAATGTAGCCCACCCCACTGCTGATGCCCACTTGGGCCTCCAAATCTCCACAAAGTTAAACGTGCTGATGTAGATCATCCAGGTCAGTGTTTTTCTCCAGTTCAATGACTGAGAAAAAGAGTATTCCACTATAAGGAGGAAAATTGAACCCCACAGCAATATACATCACTGTCCTTCACTCCAGAAGCGCTGCAGAGTTGGATAAATGGATGGATGGATCTCAATTAAACATGTTTTTTATACACGAAAATTAAAAAGCTCCTTGAAATATCCCTCTTATAGTAATATGTTAATTTTGCCATTAAAAAAAGTGCAATATTTGGTTGCAGCTGAATTGTAATTATTATAAAAAGCTTCCTTCAGAGAGCATTCCAGGCCGAAACACAGGCAGGAGTATCAGGCCTAATATAATGGCTACTCTCCACCATGCACTGACGCACTTCCGCACAGTTGCTGTAACAGAATAAACACTATTCCTCTTTCGCTATTAAAAGCCACTGCGTCCCAGCCGTCGCAGACGCCTTTTCAGGTGTGTTGTCATTCTTAGCCGCCCGTGGCGGGCTCTGTCTAAAGGGGCTAGGGCAGCTTCTGCTTATGTGTTTTACTTCATGGCTTCGTGAAGCAACACTTCCAGTGAATAGGCCCCTTTCTAATGCCCGTTACACCACGGTGGAAACCAAAGCCAACTCCTAATGAGCCGTCTGCGATCACGCAACCGCCTCCTTACTGCACCACAGGCATTCACACCAAACTGGAGGTCTCATGCCACCAAATGCAAAAGCCTGGCCAGAGAGCGGACTTATCAACCCAGGAGGTCAGTGGTGTAAAAGGCAGCGATGCATTACCAACTAAAAAAAAGGACTGGTAACCAGTATACATAGTGGTTTGAACACTGGTGTGATGGTCAACCAGCACCACACCAGAGTAAACCAGCATTTGATGGGTTCTAAGACTGAAAACCAGACCAATATAAACACTGGTATACTGGTCAAGCAGTATCACAGCAGCACCAGACCAGCATAAACACTGGTGTACTGGTCAAGCAGTATCACAGCAGCACCAGACCAGCATAAACACTGGTGTACTGGTCAAGCAGTATCACAGCAGCACCAGACCAGCATAAACACTGGTGTACTGGTCAAGCAGTATCACAGCAGCACCAGACCAGCATAAACACTGGTGTACTGGCCAAGCAGTATCACAGCAGCACCAGACCAGCATAAACACTGATATACTGGTCAAGCAGTATCACAGCAGCACCAGACCAGCATAAACACTGGTATACTGGTCAAGCAGTATCACAGCAGCACCAGACCAGCATAAACACTGGTGTACTGGTCAAGCAGTATCACAGCAGCACCAGACCAGCAAAAACACTGATGTACTGGTCAAGCAGTATCACAGCAGCACCAGACCAGCATAAACACTGGTATACTGGTCAAGCAGTATCACAGCAGCATCAGACCAGCATAAACACTGGTGTACTGGTCAAGCAGTATCACAGCAGCATCAGACCAGCATAAACACTGGTGTACTGGTCAAGCAGTATCACAGCAGCATCAGACCAGCATAAACACTGATATACTGGTCAAGCAGTATCACAGCAGCACCAGACCAGTATAAACACTGATATACTGGTCAAGCAGTATCACAGCAGCACCAGACCAGTATAAACACTGATATACTGGTCAAGCAGTATCACAGCAGCACCAGACCAGTATAAACACTGATATACTGGTCACCCTGCACCACAGTAGCACCAGACCAGCATAAACCAGCATTTGCTGAATTCTGAACACTGGAGTGCTGGTCAACCAGCACCACACCAGAATAAACCAGTATCTAGTGGTTTGAACACTGGTATGCTGGTCAGCCAGCAACACACCAGCATAAACACTGCTACAGTGACCATCCAGCACTAGACCAGCTTAAACCAGTATGGAATTCAAGATTTTCTACTGATATCAGCCTAAACCCAACACCCACGGAAACTGATACACCACTGATTCACTGAATCACATTCATGAAGCACTGAATCACTTCCTAAATGATCCAAATCAAACAGTCATAGGATCACAGCTTTGCGGTGCTGGAACACTTTCCAATCCTACAGTATAAATGAAGCTGCCGATGCCCCAGTGGCTGAACCCACCGCTGCACTGGTCCACCAGTGGGCAGAAGCACGGGTCAGAAATGCTGTGGCGTGGGACGTCCCATAAGCGGCCCGTTGTGTCAGGCGAGGTGGGAGAAAACGGACAAACTGCATTTCACACCAGAGCGAGTGGCGCTCAGCTGGCGAGGACAATGGGTCGAGTTTTCCCTGCACACGCAGCGCCACCCGACCCGAGTAAATACACGCAACCGGTAATGACCCGCACGGAGAGGTCAGCGGAGTGTGGTCGTGTGCCGCAAGAAAGAGGGAAAGAGATAAAGAGCCGGAGAAAGGACGCAGCGAGTTAAACACCTCTGGGGATGATATTCGACACAGCGCAGAAAGAAGCAGCATTGTCTGAGGAGCACAATGGGTAGGGTACAGCGTTGTGGGTGCTTTGTGTGTGTGTGTGTGTGTGTGTGTGCGCGCGCGTGTGTGTGTTTTCAAGAGAGGAATGCGAAACACCAACAGCAGCATTCCAGCCACTTCTTGCCGAGCCTCCAGTCACTGCCTCCTTTTCCTTTGTGAAAACTCCTCTGTGCCTCAGTCACCAGGTCAGGCTAATGCATGTGGACTGGGCTAGAAGTCACATGTGACATCGCTATGGCAACAAGTATCCTTTAAAAAAAAAAAAAACACAGGTCTGTATTTTCTGGACAAATTGGTGCTGGTCAACCAACACCATCCCAGCACAACACCGGCCTAAACTAGCATACAATACATGTCCAAATATTTGTGGACACCCCTTCTGATGAACACATTCAGCTACATTAGGCTGCACCCATTGCTGACACAGATGTGCAGATGCATACACACACACACACAGCTAGTCTAGTCCCTGTAGAGAGAAGTACTGCCAATAGAATAGGACTCTCTGGAGCAGATAATCAACATCATGACCCTATTGGCACCATGCTGCCTAATAATGCCAGGAGTGGGCTAGAGGGGTGTAAAGCCCCCCAGCATTGAGCTGTAGAGCAGTGGAAGAGCTGTGCTCTCTGGAATGATTGTGGCTAATGCCCTTGTCTAGTAGACAATCTAGTAGAAAGTCTTCCTCCCAGGACAGCAGAGACAGTTACTCCAACAAAAGCAGGATCAGCTCTTTTTAATACCCTTGATTTCTAAAAAAAAATGATAATAACGAATGAGCAGGTGTCCCAATACTTTTGTCCATATAGTGTAGATATCTTAAAATAATTAATTTAACCACACGAAGGCACACACACCCACACGTCCTGCTCTGTGACTAGTCAGGACGCTCACTCTGATTGGTTAGAGAGGCTCATTTGCATATTAAATCATGCTGTTATGTCAGATATGCAGAGACCTGCTAAAGAGTCTGGGATAAACTGGTCGCGATCCTCAGCTCTCCAACATCTCTCCAGCGTGCTGTGATGAAGAGCCTCCACCTAATACACCTCCCAGCTCTCAACTCAGGGTTACAGGGTCGCAGCACAGAGTTCCACCAGTGGATCTACTGTCAATCACAGTCCAAGAACATTAACACACACACACAAACACATACCAAATATTTGGACAAAAGTATTGGGACACCTGCTCATTTACAGCTTCTTCAGAAATCAAAGGTTTTAAAGAGTTTCTTTAACTCTTTTGTCTCTACTGTCCAGGGAGGAAGGCTTTCTACTAGATCTTGGAGGAGCACTGCTGTGAGGATTTGATTGCATTCAGCAACAAGAGCTTGTTAGTGAGGTCAGGATGTTAGATGATCACTACCCCACCACCATCATTCCAGAGAACACAGTTCCTCCACTGCTCCACAGCTCAATGCTGGGGGGCTTTGTACCCCTCTAGCCCACGCCTGGCATTATTAGGCAGCATGGAGAGAATAGGTTGATGTTTACCTGCTCCAGGGAGTCCTATTCTATTGGCAATACTTCTGTAAAGGGACTAGACAAGCTGTGTGTGTGTGTGTGTGTGTGTGTGTGCATTTGCACATCTGTGTCAGCAATGGGTGCAACTTAATATAGCTGAATGTGTTCATCAGAAGGGGTGTCCACAAACATTTGGACATGTGTGTGTGTATATATATATATATATGTGTGTGTGTGTGTGTGTGGGTGTATAAACACACATGAACACACTGTGACATACACACACACCTCACACTCACACAGTAAGTTGCACTAACACACACTTAATCTATACACACACAGCAGCACACACACACCTATACATACGAGTGCCCCGCGCCCCCCAGTATCCACACACTTGTAACAACACGCAGTAACTAACACCCCCCCTTCACACACACACACACACACACACACAGTTATCCTAACACTCACACATACCTCATCCCCACACCCCCAACACACACACGCTCCTCAATACACAAAACTCACACACACACACACACATATCAAACACACTGGAGCACACACACACACACACACACAGTAATACACATGCCCATATCCATAACACACACACACACAGTGAAATACATTAACACACACACACACACAGTGAAATACATTAACACACACACACACACAGTGAAATACATTAATACACACACACACACGCCCCTCAATACACAAACACACACAGCACAAATCAAACACGCGCGAGAGCATACTCACATACACACCGACATACCAACACACACACACACACATAAGTAAAATAAATTAACACGCACGCGCACACACACAACCCTCAATACACAAACACACACACGCATCAAACGCGCGCGAGAGCATAAATACACACATAGTAACACACACTAATACACACAAATCTCCATAACACACGACCCCAACACACACACACACACACACAGGGAGAATACATAAATATACACACACGCGCGCCCATCAATACACACACACACACACACAAATCCATAACACACTTCACCAACACACACACACACAAGTAAAATAATACACACACGCCCCTCAATACACAAACACACAAACACACATCACACGCGCACGAGAGCATACACACACACACACACACACACACGTAGCAAGATACATGTATATATACACTCACGCCTCTCAATACACAAACACACATCACACACACATCATCAAACACGCGCGAGCGCACGCACGCACACACACACACACACTAGCGCCTGCCATGCTTACGGCCTGCTCTGGCCAACATCTGGCCAGCGGTGCGAACAAACATCCCACTACCCCTGAAGCCAAACACGAATCTAAACACCTCAATCACACACCGAGACCACCCTGACCCCCTCAACACCCCCTGACCCTCACTCTGATCAATCAGAAAATCCCCTTCAACTATCGATCACTATAAGCTATGAAGAATTTCTCGGTCTCGCGCAGCTGGATTAGAAAAGTGCAGAAAGTCAGCAAGCAGCCAAAAGTCGACCCGTGCAGCAAAATGCATCACGTGGGTGAAGTTTCTGCGCGTGCACACTTTAATTCTCACGCTGCACATTTGTACATGTTTTTTAAAAAAGAGGGGAAACAGGTAAAAAGGCGAAGATGCTTCGCGCGAGCGAAGTTTCGTTGGTCAAAAGAGGACATTAGACACTTCGCTGCATTTAACAACCTACCGAGTGAGACCCGGATCCAGTAGAGAACGAGGAAAAACACTTTTCCCGAAGAAAAACGGGGAATTTCACCCATATTTGCTGTAAAATCCACATATAAGTCCGAGGCGCGAGCGCACGGCTGCGTGCTGCCTTTCCTCGAGCTTCCCTCAACTTCCCTCAAGCTTCAAAACAGCGGAGGGGAAACGAATTCAAAACAACAACGAAGCTCCAAAAAGTCTCGGAGTGTCTCGCCGAGCACTTAAATCCATAAAAGTTTGGGGAATTTGGTGATTTTCCGCGCTCTTTCCCTCCGCTCGTGCCGAGCCGTAACTCGCGCTGAACTCCTCTCGCTCGCTCTCTCTCTCTGCTCCCCACCGCGGCCGCCTCACCGCCGCCGGAGTGTTCCTCCGCACAAGTTGCTGGCACATAAACTAGTTCGAGACGCTTTGGTGTAAAACGTATTTTAATGTGCAGCTTTAAAGGAATAATTCGACTCGGTTGAGATGAACAGTCACAGAACACAATTATCAGAAGGTTTAGGTCCGCTCTACTTTCACGCTTTCTGTGCTTTACCCAAAGCGTGTGTGTTTTTTTCGTGGCACCGCGCGGAGGAATTCGAGCTTATTTTCGACTCCTCGGAGTATGAGTCAAATTTAACCCCCTAACTTTTTTCTTCTTTCTGTTTCTTTCTTTCTTTCTTTCTTTTTTCTTTCTTTTTCCCCTGTTGACGTTATTCCGTCAGCCTCCCACCCTTTCTCTGAAGATTTGATTTATATACGTTTTTAAGTTTCACAGGTTTCAGACTTTTACTCGAAAGGGAAAATGATGTTAGCAGGGTTGACTTCTTACGTCAAAATGGTAAGAGGAGGAGGTGGGGGGGTTGACACTGATTAGACCCCCTTTAAATATTAATAAATATTAATAAAATAATTAAACAAGAAAATACAAGATTTACCCTCTGAAATGTATAATAATAAAAATATTAATATTCACAATATAGTAAATATCCACATATATTTACACTAGATGCAGTATTAATGACGTCACACTACTTTGTTTATTTTTATTATTATTATTATTATTGTTATTATTATTATTATTATTAATAATAATAATAAGCAGGGTTAGCAGGGTTGACTAATCTTACATCAAAATGGTAAGAGGAGGAGGTGGGGGGGGTTGACACTGATTAGACCCCCTTATATTAATATTAATAAAATAAATAAACAAGAAAATACAAGATTTACCCTCTGAAATGTATAATAATAGAAATATTAATATTCACAACATAGTAAATATCCACATATATTTACACTAGATGCAGTATTAATGACCTCACACTACTTTGTTTATTTTTATTATTATTATTATTATTATTATTAATAATAATAATAAGCAGGGTTAGCAGGGTTGACTAATCTTACATCAAAATGGTAATGGTAACTACCTCACTGGACTCTATTTATCGCACATTGCACAACTTGCACACTACAGTCATTATTTATTATTCTCTGGTCTGTACTGAGTTGTGTTGTCTGTCCGCACTTGTTTGTTTGTGTTGCACTTGTGTTCTGTATGCACTGTCTATGTTGCACCATGGTCCTGGAGGAACGTTGTTTCGTTTCACTGTGTACTCTGTATGTAGTTGAAATGACAATAAACCCACTTGACTTGACTTGACTTGAGGTGGGGGGGGGCTGACACTGATTAGACCCCCTTATATTAATATTAATAAAATAAATAAACAAGAAAATACAAGATTTACCCTCTGAAATGTATAATAATAGAAATATTAATATTCACAACATAGTAAATATCCACATATATTTACACTAGATGGAGTATTAATGACCTCACACTACTTTGTTTATTATTATTATTATTATTATTATTAATAATAATAATAATAATAAGCAGGGTTAGCAGGGTTGACTAATCTTACGTCAAAATGGTAAGAGGAGGAGGTGGAGGGGGTTGACACTGATTAGACCCCCTTTAAATATGAATAAATATTAATAAAATAATTAAACAAGAAAATACAAGATTTACCCTCTGAAATGTATAATAATAGAAATATTAATATTCACAACATAGTAAATATCCACATATATTTACACTAGATGCAGTATTAAATCAAATCAAATCAAATTTTATTTGTCACATACAGTCATAAGCAGTGAAATGCTTTTATGACAGTCTGCCCACATCAAGCTATACAATAAAAATCTACATTTAAACTTAACTAAACCTTAACTTAATGAAGTACAGTGCAAAAGTGCAAAAGAAAAATAGAATAAAAATGAAGAAAATAAAAATAGAATAAGTTACATTTAAGTTAAAGAATAGAATATAAAAATATGAAAATATAGAAATATAAGCAAAAAAATACAGAATACAAATATACAAATATATATACAGAGATGAAATAGTGCGTGTCTGTGTGTGTGTGTGTGTGTATATATATACATACATATACATATGTACATATTTATCTGTATGTGAGTGTATGTGTGAGTTAAAAAGAAATATTTTCATTATTGTCCGTAGTGTGTTTTCCGTGAGCCATGGTTGTGTATTGTAGTGAGTGAGGGTCCAGTTTGTGTATGTAGATACTTTGATTTAGTGTCCTAAATGACCTCACACTACTTTGTTTATTATTATTATTATTATTATTATTATTATTATTGTTATACATTTCAAAGATGTTTTAGGCTTTTGAATAAAATGATACAATAACAAACCAATGTGATGTCATATATATTAATATTTATATGACATTTGATTTTTTATTTAATAGGGTTCTGTGACTGTAGTCTATTTACTGCGGTATTGTACAGTGTCCTTGGTACCTTGAAAGGGGATTATTAATACAGTTCTTATAAAAAATATTGCTATTATTATGATGATTATGAGTATTATGATTATTATGATTATTGTTATTATTATTATTATTATTATTATTATTATTATATACTTTTTTGTCTTGTGTAAGAATATGGCTATTAACTACGCTATAAATATTATAATTTTAATGGGTAAAGATTATATAAATATGTGCACTTTTTTACAGTCATATTCAAATTTGACTTTTGCATAAGCACGTATTAAATATGTATAATAATGAAATTTATGCAACATAAACTTGATTTGCAAATGTTATGTAGTTGTTTAGATTTGAAATTAATTATATATATATATATATATATATAAACAGAGGTTTGCCTGACACATAACTAAATAACTAATAACTAACTAAATAACTAATAAATAACTAAAAACGTAATAAATAAACTAATTAATAAATAAAGCATGTATATAAAAATAAAGTATAAATAAATGAAGCAATTTTACTTTAAAATAAAAACAGCTTCTGAATGACTGTGTTGCTCCACTGACAGGGATATGGAGAAGTGTCGCTAGGTTACTCTGAGCTCAGCATGTAAGAAACTGCACCATGTAACCCTCTGGTGAAGCTGGCAGGACGACATTCACGAGAACTATGTAACCAGAGTCATATTAGTGTAAAATCCTGTAGTATTACTCTACCGCCTCAGCCCACATGCTGCTTTACCTTCAGATCAAGCTTCTGGAGCTTCTCTCAGCTTGTCCAGAAATGCATGTGTAAAGCATTTCCTTGCATGAGTGGTGGCTCAAAGTGTGAATTACCACTTCCGGACTCTAGGGGGAGCTCAAGAGAATTATCTTCTCTTATCAGCCGTTTATTTATTAGGAATTGCTCTATATCAAGGACTGTAGAAAGCATGGACAGTGCAGCGTCTCTCAAAAGTGAAGCAACCACAGGTCTAGCGCCTCTGCTGGCTGGTTGCAGTATGACGTGTAGCTCCACCCATCCCCATACCTTTCAAGGGCAAAACAGCTCATATTCCTCCTCTAAACTGTCTTTCCATCTCCACTGTCTCCAAACTCCAGCAGTTAGTTCTCCCTGTGCTGAGACCGGCCCATTTTTATTTTCCCAGAAGAAATCCATTTTGACCCTTACTCTGCTTTATCGTAGGAAGGTGGGGCTACAGTTAGGAATGGAGGCCCTTAACCCTCTCTACTCCAGGGATGCATTTCATTGTACTGCACCAGAATACATGACAATAAGGGCACATTTTAGGAGTGTAGGAACACAGTTTGGCTCCATTGGTTAAAAGAAAAACACTTAATTGTGATTGTATTTGTATTTATATATATTGTCATACTTGTATTAATGTGCTTATTTAAAATATGTCAAAATATATAATACAAATAAAATCATAGTATTAATTGGAAATTTAAAATTTAATTTAATTTAAAATATATAATACAATGAATATTTTGCTAAAACAAATTCTTGCAAGCAACTTTGATAACATTTAATATTATGTATATATTTTATATTAAAAATATAATAGAATATTTATTAATCATATAAAACACTCCTATATATATGGTATTTATATTTAATAAATATAAAAATTGAAAAAAATAATAGAAATATTTATTTTTTAGTTTAACAATCATATATATATTTATTTTATTTTATGTTTTTATATACATTATACTTTTATCTATAGTCCTTAAATCCTACAGGAATTCGCTTGCTCGTCGTATGTAAAACTGCTGGATATATCTCACATATATCTCAAATGTTTTGCATTAGGTGAACATTTCTGGTTATTTTATTTAGATGTTTGAGTTGAATCATATAAATAATAATCTTAAAAGTTTATTCGGTTGTAATTGGAAGGAAATGGACAGTGATTGACTCCTGCAAGCTTAAAAACACACACACAAATAAACAATCTGCACTGATGTTGGATTCACTCATTTATCCCATGCTGACATTTCTCATCAGTCCAGTAGTCCAGAGTCAGCTGTGCTGGGTCAGTAATATACAGTGGGTTTGTGTGCGCAGTGCAATCTATTTGAGTAAAACTCACAACTTTCCTATTGGCTCCTGGCACCACTTATGCGCATACTGGTGTGTCTTTGCCCCTTTACTCACTATAAAGTACATAGTCGTTCCCCCTAAGATACCTTCACCTAGTGCTGTAGCTGCCAGGCCTTGACGTTGAGGGCTGTAAGAGCAGGCCACCACTTCCTCTGCTGCTGAGTGTGGCTTTGTGTTGGCTGAATGCTAAAGTGACCACTCTGCATCAAGTCTGACCTTTGAGGCCTTCAAATCTGGACCTTATAATATGCCCTTCGTAGGTGGGACACTAGGTGGCTAATTAATTACAGTAACTGTTCCTCTAAATCTGGGACTGGAAGCTGGATTGAGGGACTTCATGTGCATTTGAGTACATTTCTGATACACTCAGCTTACTGATGCAGTTATAAGATGTATTAAATATGTTTGTAAATATGTAGTGCACATATGCAGTAGTTTGCTTAAAGGCTGCCTAAGAATACGTAGTAGTTCCAGTTTTAACACAGATAAAGTCAGACTTTTATTCTATTTTACACAATAAAAGCATAATACCTTCAGAAATAGTTGTTCCATCTAAGTGCACTGATCATTAATGTGGCTACAGGTTCACCTTAGTGCACTTGAGTCTATTTCTACTTGTGTTGAAGGTGTCTGAGTTAGTTCTGTTCTGTTGGAACTGCGAATTAAAGCTGTTCCTCTTAAACTAAATTCTAGTCTCAGTACTAAAACCCCACTTTCTGATCACCAAGATTTGGTGATCTTTCAAAAGAGCTGTATATGAGATAGATATTAGAGGTTTCTGAAGTATTTCGCAGTCTAACAGTAACTGCTGTCCTCAGCTGGTTTAAGGTCTTGTGACTCAGAGTGTATAAAAACGAACAATACACATGCAGCAGATTAAAGATTTCCCCACACTGCAGAGGAAGTGGTTGTGCTTTGTTTCGTCTGCCCTCCCAAACAGTTAGACAGTCCACAGTATACTCCTTCAGTCCTTCCCTTTATGGCCATCACAACCAATCCTTCTGTTGGTGGAGGCTAGCAGTAACCGGTGTCATGGGCCCACTGTATCTTCAACACGGCAACTTGTTGACCGCGCCTGGGCTCCCCATACAGGCAGGGAGGGTAGTTTATTTGCACACCACCACTGCTGTAAATACAAATCACCCTCATGGACATGGACAGCTGCACACTCGCATTTTTGGACAAGCTGAGAGACACAGTAGCAGCATCTGAAGGTGGAGAAGCATCTCTCCTGCAGCTCCACCAAAGCTCCATAGTGCAGTAGCAGCGTTCCGGCCCGCAGTGGGAATGGCAGAGACACCGCTCCCCCTGTTACAGTCAATGGCCATTAATTACACCAGTCATAACATTAAAAGCACCTGCCTAATATTGTGTAAGTCCCCCTTGTGCTCTGACCCATCAAGGCATGGACTCCACAAGACATAGCAAGCACTATGGGGAGGTACTGACCGCTGCATAAGGAGAACACCCCAGAAAACACACCTGCCTGATGTTTTGGAGATGTTCAGACCCAGACAGTCGCCTAGCCATCACAGTTTGGCTCAGATTCTTACACTGGCTGTCTGATATATCCACCCCTGAACAGGAGCCACTGGAAACAGATCATTAAATGGTTTTAATGTTATGGCTGATTGGTGTATGTTAATATAACACAAGGTAATTCCAAGAATTGTACTGTATTATTATTATTAATAATAATATTATTATTATTACACAATAGTATAAACGGTCATTCGGCCTGGTCATCATTAATAACTGAGACCCCTTGTTGACGCAGTGCTAAAAACCTGACGAGGGCCTAAATTTGAGACTTGCTGAGGTGGTCAGTAAGGGCCGTCTGGGAAAGGCAGTGTAACTGCACCCAGCCATTAGGAGCGGGTGCTGTAAACAGGCCGCAGTGACAAGGTCAGAGTGAGCTGTCCGCCTGCATGGGCAGAGATTTATACCACATGGAACTTGTGTCATGGGCCAGATAAAGCTGTGATATACTGAGGCTGGGTGGCACTGAAGAGTGATCACCCTCCCAGCATCACTTACTGAGCATCCATCCGTCCTCAGCGTGGGAAACTGCTCTAACCACCACCCTGACACAAGGAGGAAGTCAGAGACACTGAAAGGGGGGAGGGGGAAGGTAGATATAGAGAGAGCTGTCTGTCTACCTGCGGTGATCGAGGCCTCACCAGTCGTTTATTGCTTTAATGCTCCGGCACTAGTCATTTAATGCTGTGAGCTTAAAAAAACAAAGTTTGTGGACACTCTTTTGAGCTACTTTATGTTGCACGCATTGTTGACACAGATGTGCAAATGCATCTGGTCACTGTAGTAGAAGTAATCACTGTAATCACAATATCACAATAAATAAGCTCATTTTGAGGGCCTGTCCATCAAATAATGTAAATGCAAGGTGCTAAGGTGCTAGTAAAATTATGCAGATCCTGGATTGGGCCTTCTTTTGCTCTCAAAGCACTTTCAATTCTTCATGGCATGGATTCCACTAGGGAAACATTCCATAAAGATTCTGGTCCACGTCGGCAGGATTGCATCAGCCAGCTCTTGTAGATTTTCCAGGAGCACTTTTATGCTCTGGATCTCCCAATCTACCACATCCTACTGGGGTTCTGCTGGATTCAAACCAGACACTGTTGGTGATGTTATCATCAGCTAAAGCTGCTGACCCGTTTCTGTAGGATGCTACACGATTGGCTGATTAGATATTTGCACAGGTAAAAAATACATTGGTCACGACACACAATATAATATGGACAAAAGTATTGGGACACCTGCTCATTAATTCTTTCTTCTGAAATCTGAAAAATCTGAAAGGGCCTTAAAAAGAGCAACCATTTCACATAACCACTTGCATCATAATGCAGCATCATCATGCAGTAATGTTGAAAAGGTGTGGGAGTAGCTCTTTTTTTTATTGTGTTTATTAGGGATGGCATAATATCAATCAAGAAGCAAGCAATTCCTCCAGCAATGGGAGAGACTGATAGTTGAAGTCATACAGAAAACTGTTTCAGAGTACCGCTGCTAAATGTGGCTCCACAAGCATTTGATTCATAGTGGTGTACTTACTTTTTCACACATGGCTTTTTTTCATTTTGGCTTCATTTTTGTTGAATAAATAACGACATGGTAGAATCTGTTGTGCATTCTTGTTTATCTGAAGTTGTATTTACCTAATTTGACCTAATTTACCTAATTAAGACCTGCTTTCAGCCACTCTGCTGAAGCTGTGCTGCTGTGCTTAGGATCATTGTCCTGTTGCATGACCCAGTTCAGCCAAGCTTTAGCACATTTGACTCCAGATATACTCTGGTATACAGAGGAGTTCATGGTCGACTTAAAGACTGCAAGGTGCCCAAAAATCATTACCCCTCCCCCTTCTTTGAGCACAATTGTCAATACTAATCCTTTCAGAGATGACTGTTACTACAGATGCAGGACGCTGTGTGTATTTATATATTTATGGGGTGTATATTTACTGTGAGAAGTTGCTGAGTCCACAGAGACAGCTGGTGCCCTGGGGGGGGTCCATTGCCACCTTCTCGTTGCCCACGGCGGTGACACACGCGCTGACACAGGCAGCCGGAAACATCGGCTGATGGTGGCCACTGTAAAGTGTAAGACGAGAGGGCGATACAGGAAGAGAGAGGTATATTTAGGACAGATTATCTCTCCCTCCATATGACCTCTTAATGCTTCTGAGGGAAACACGCGCCTCCTTATACGAACCGGATAGGGCTGGGAAAACGAGCGCTGAAGCAGAGAGGTGCAGAAATACCAGGAGAGGCCTTCATTAAACCTCTGTGTAGTTTTGACTTGTTAAAGAAACGGGGGGGGGGGGGGGGGGGGGGGTTCAGAAGTTCGGCCTCTGAAATGATCAGTTTAAACAGTTCAGTTCTGCAACTAATGTCTGATTTAACAGGTTTAGAAATGGAGATTTCTCTTAAAGCGCTGTTTGTTTCTACAGTAGGAACATAAAGGCTTTCTGATGTTCCCCCATATTTTCCAAGAAATCTTTTTTCCTGCTGGCTTCCTCCATCCTAAAATTCAGCATAAAAGGTCATGTTATAAACCATGACGAGTTTTAATTAACTGCCATATCAAGATATTTAAGAAGTTCAGGAGAACGGCCTCATTTACCAATTTCTTTCTAGGAATTTTCTGAAAGTCAAGTCAAGTCAGATTTATTTGTATAGCTTTTTACAACTGTCGTCGTCACAGATCATCTTTACATAATTAGTAATTAGTAAAAGACAGAAAAAATAGAAATAACGTAAGACATGAAGGATCAAAGACCTCCAGTGAGCAGACCCCAACGGCGACAGTGGCAAGGAGAACCTCCCTCAGAGCTGGAGGAAGAAACCTTGGGAGGAACCAAGACTCACAAGGGGGACCCGACCCATCCTCCTCTGATCAGAACTATTTATTAATTATTGATAAAAATGACCAAACCAGATTCAGCAGATAGTTAATAGTTGTGATATTAACAGTGGCAGATAGTTACGAGTCCATTTAGGTTTAACATGGTCATTAAACAGGTAGCAGTTGTAGGAGGGTGAACCGCTGGTCTGGTATGGGTGGTGGTGGGTGGGGGGCCTGCTGGTGGGACTGGTAGGTGGCAGCTGGTCTGACGCAGGTAGAGGGGACCTCAGCAGGCAATCTTCCAGCAGGTCTGGCTGGGTGGCCATTTACTCTGAGAAGTTAGTTCTTAGAGGATTTGTTGGAGAGCAGAGAATGTTGAGCAGTATCAGAGTGTGTCTGACGACTCCGGCAGGTCTGACTACAACAGCCTAAATAAAAGGAGAGAGCCAGAAGGTAACACGGACACGGGAGCACCCTGAAACGCTAGCATACATCTGCTCCAATGTCAACAAACCTGAGTGATCGCGTGTAAGCAGCGAGACGACAGCTCCAGCATCTCAGTGTACTACAATTCCCTGTGTCTGCGAACCCCTGGACCTGCAACCTTTATCTAAGGGGAAACATTAATTACCAAAAGTCTGGACAGGAAGTCTGGGTCAGATTCATGAAGTGTTTTAAAGTGCAGATCTTACATTAATGAATTTCCTCATAAACTGAACATATTCCATATAAGGAACTTCGTGAAAATGACGTAAGAGGGATTTAAGAAGAAATTTCTTAAGAACGTCTGGTGAATAAGACCTGTTTCCTATTATTTACCTATTTATTATATGTGAGGTTTTTCTTAGGAAGGTCTCTGTGAATCTGACCTGTAGTCCATTTTTCAAACTGAACAAATAATTCAATCATTTTGACACATTTATTTTCAAAAATTAATTAATTAATCTATTATTTTTGCTAATTAATTAAAGCATGAAAAATGAACGTGTGTTCTGTAAAGCATATTAAAAATAAAAAGATTTTTGACCTACTAATCCACTGATAAATGGATTATCGGGTTTTGGATTGACAGTGGTGGTGAACAGTGTGGTGCATGGTGGTCATGGGGGATCTGCAGTGGACCAGACTGTTTACCAGACTGTGGTATGTCAGCTGAAATTGGGGGCATAGAAAAGTCCCCAGGTGAGAGCACACAGGTTTCATTATTATCATGAATTCTACAGTGTTTTTACAGTGAGAAGAAAAGAAGGGCTGAAAAAACTACTTTACCAACTACACTTAAAGACGGTTTATTGAAAAAGTGTCCATCAGAACATAAGACTATGATTAAATCCTGTAATTAACACCGTTAACCCCTTAAACTCTCTATGTAAACCTACACACACCTCAGTCTTCTTCACTCTCTTATCCACTACACTGCTGTCCACTGATTTAACATCAATGTCATAGGCCCTAAAATAGAACCCTGTGGGACCAAATAAATCATAGTAGTTTCAAAGGGTTAAATAGGGGTTAATTATTTTTGGAGTGAAAATGACAGAGATGCCCCTCTCCCTGATACAGCCAATGGGTGGAGGACGATTCTCAGATAACAGTTGTGGCCTGTCGAGGCATGGACTCCACAAGACCTCTGAAAAGGCGTCCTGTGGTGCTATCTGGACACCTTCAGATGTTAGTAGCAGTTCTTTTAAGAAGTCCTGTAAGTTGTACTCCAGTAAAAGTGTAAAGTACTGGTTTCAGAACGACTTCAAGTAGAAAAGTAAAAGTAATGGAATGTAAAAGAAAGCAAAGGCCAGAAGCTTAGGCTGCACCACAGGGGTCTATAGTGCCCTATCCCCCCCCTCCCCAAAAACCCATTTCTCTAAAAGTCATAATGAGGAGAATGATCTATTAAAATGTTGATGTTAAAAATGTTGGGCTGCACTAGGCTCCTGTTTCAGCTGCAGATCTGCCCATTGAAAATGAAGCATTTCAGTAATATCAGCTCTATTAAAGGAGCGTCTCTGTGCTCTACTGAGCATTAACATGAGCTTCATGGAGGAAAATATGAGGAGTCGTTGTCAAGAAGTTCTGTAAAGCTGCAGAAAGTCAGACTTCAGAGGCGTGTGATCAATAAGCTTTATTGGAGTGTAAATGTGGGGCTCAGTCGGGACGTTTCACTGCAGCTCTCTTGAGTCTCTGCCACGGACACAGTCTTCATACTAGACTACAGACGTCTGCTGTGAGCTCGCTGGAGAGTGACGGGACGTGTGCAGGTGTGATGGATCTCTTACAAACCAATAGGGAGTCAGAATGGTGTCTGTTTATACTTCTCATCCAATCACGATCAGACTCTCACTTTCCGGATGGAGAGATTTATCTGGAGAGAGTTTTTTATTGATGACGAGCCGGAATGAAAACAAAGGGAAATGAAATAGGAGGAACGAGGCTGTTCAGATAATTGGGTGAAAATGTAAGAAGTAGAAGTAAAAAGATGAATAATTACTTCAGTAAAGTTTAGATAACCAACATTTCTACTTAAGTAAAGTAAGAAAGTATTTGTACTTAGTTCGTTGACACCTCTGAACACCAGAATGTCAGGTTAATGTCCCGCAGACGTCGAGCAGCCGAAGCAGCGGCGGGTGACATGTGCAGCCAAAATAAGAATCAAATGACAACAAATTGCAGCTCTGGCAGAGGACCCAGTGGAAATGTCAGGGCAGAGGGCAAGACGGGCATGAGTAAGACTCCGTCTGGAGCAGGGGTGTCAAGCTGCAATGCTGGAGGGTCATGGCAGGGCCTGCGGAGCATGGCTTTCTGGCTTTTTCCCAGCTGACAGATGAGCCGACTAAAGGTACACTACATGTCCAAATGTTTGTGGACACCCCTCCTAATGAATGCATTCAGCTACTTCAAGCTGCACCCATTGCTGACAGCGATGTACAAATGCACACACACACACACACATACACAGCTTGTCTAGTCCCTGTAGAGGCGTACTGCCAATAGAATAGGTCAGCACTGAGCTGTGGAGCAGTGGAAGAGCCGTGTTGCTCCATCCAAAACGTTCAGGGATGATGAAGCGGGATGGTGATCATTCAACATTCTGACCTCTCTAAGGCTCTTGTGGCTGAATGCAATCAAATCCTCACAGCAGTGCTACAAATTCTTCCAAAAATGTAGTAGAAAGCCTTGTCCTCCCTGGACAGTAGAGCCAGTTACTCCATAGCCTCAAAATACCCTTGATTTTAGAAGAAACAACCAATGAATGAACAGGTGTCCCAATACTTTTGTCAATTAATGTATAATGCTGGTCTGATAGTTCCAGAGCAAGGCTAAAGAAGCAAACCTCAGACCTGAACATGTCTCGGCTGATCGACGGAGGGGGAGTTGGGGTATGCGTGAACTTTCTGTCAGTCTTCTGCTTTAATGGTATGGTTGGAGGTTGAGGGAGCTGGTCCCGGATCAGTGTGACAGCACACTGTTTACCTGTGCTGACGTGTTTTGAAAGGGGAGAAGAGAGGCCTAGAGCCTAGAGAGGCAGATAGAACACATGCAGAGGGGATTGGGTGTCAGTGCTGCTACAACACGCATACACACACACACACACACACACACACTGACACAGCTATAAGCTTTTCATTGGATTTGCAGAGCTCACATCTGTCTAAAATAATAAACGTAATTTAATCATTTAATGAAAGTTCTTGATCTTCATGCGTGACTATCACTTTCATCACACACACACACACACACACATACACTGTGCTGTGTCGACCTCTTCTAAGGCCTTATGTGTAAGTGTATGTGGGCTCCCACGCCAGCATGAACACCATGCCAGGCCCCAGAAAGAGGTCAAGACACCACTAAGGAGGTTGTGTGTGTGTTAGGAGGTGTGAAGCTCCGTGCCAGCGTGAGCCTACGTCTGTTCTGTAAGCGGACCAGGGTGTTTGGCAAGGGGCAGGTTGATGGAATTTGCTGCTGGGTGTGGGATCCTGTCCATCCATCTCACACACACACACACACACACACACACACACACAGACAGGCTGAGATGGTTATTTATACCTTGCAGTGGGAAAGACACTGGTTGAGCACAGCAGTGGATCTTAAGTGTGTGTAGAACCAGAAGAACCACTTCTGGTTCCTGAAGCAGTGGTTCTCAAACTGGTGACATCTCTACCCTTTTGAAAAATGAAGGTGCTTCAAAGGGTTCTTTGGGTGAAGACCATAAAAGAACCACATTTGGTTCCATAAAGAAACATTTTTGTAAGCGGTTTGAGTGGTAAGAAGCTCAGGACCTGTAAAACAAGTGAAGGTTCTTAAGATCTTAAGGTTCTTACGTTTCTGGGAAAGATGTGGTTTGAGCACTGCGATGGATCCTGAGTGCGTGTACCGCAAAAGAACCTCTCTTGGTTCCATATAAAGCAATGGTTCTCAAACCAAATGGTTCTTTAAAAGACTGAAATGTTCTTTACAAAAGTTTTTAGGTTCCTAGAGACTTCCAAGCAGCCTTAATCTTTGCTCCAACTCAACTCAAGCAATACATTCACTTTTAACAATAAATGTTCTTCAAAAGGTTCTTAGAGTGATGGCATAGAAGAACCGCTTTTGGTTCCATAAAGAACCATGTTATAGAATAATAGAGAGGTGGGAGTTTGAAGAACCTTACTTAAAGTAAGGTAATGATGCTTTATTTAAAGTGAACATTCTTAAGACCTTAA
>NC_132883.1:4082821-4170321 GCF_030463535.1 Salminus brasiliensis
TGTGTGTGTTAGTGTGTGCAAGGTGTACTTCTGGGGCACATGACTGACAGCGGAGGCAGTTCCCAGGCCCCTGTGTGTGTGCGCTGGGGGCCATAACTCACACACTCCCTCTGAACTTCCTCTTTCGCCCATCACTTTTACGACCATGTCCACGGCATCGCAGCTGGGATGGAGAGATGTGAGAGCGTGAGAGAGAGAGAGACAGACCGAGAGAGAGAGAGGTGAAGTGTCAACATCATCAGCAGGGTCAAAGAGGAACCCTGGATGTGTGTGGTGAGATTTTTGGGAAAAACAAATAAAGGCTGAGAACATCAGGTGTTCAGGACATGAGGTCAGGGAATTAGACACCATGTGAGAGACTTATGGCTTGGTCAGTGGTAGCGCTGAGTTTCTCTACATTACCAAGTTATCTATTAACAGCTGCAGGCCTTTAAAGCAACAATATGGAGCAACAGTACCTTAACACAGCCCCACTGACTGTAACAGGGGGAGAACGGCGTCTCCGTCATTCCCGCTCCGGGCCGGAACGCTGCTGCTGCTACTGCACTATATGGAGGTTTGGTGGTGGAGCTGCAGGAGCGAGAGACATCTCGAGAGAGACCTGCTGTGTAACGCTGCAGAACCCGAGTCAGATTAGTGTAAAATCCTGTAGTAAATCCTGTCCTCTACCTTCAGATCAAGCTTCTGAGTCTCTCAGCTTGTCCAGAAATGCATGTGTACAGCTGTCCATGCGTTTTTGTGTTAACTGCAGTGGATTAAGTAAGTCAATTACACTCCCCACCTGTAGGGGGAGCCGAGGAGCAAAAATGACCTGTCTTTTAAACTGGCAGTACTGGCAGTAAACTGGAATCAGGAGTCACTCAGGCACTCGCTGAACTGCCTGTTTTCAAACATCTTTGGTCTCACAGGCAGGTGAATTATACACTACATGGACAAAAGTATTGGGACACCTGCTTGTTCATTGTTTCTTCAGAAATCAAGGGTAATAAAAATAGCTGATCCTGCTTTTGTTAGAGTAACTGCCGCTACTGTCCAGAGAAGAAGACTTTCTACTAGATTTTGGAGGAGCATTGCTGTGAGGATTTGATTGCATTCAGTGTCAAGAGCATCTGGCATCTCTCCTGTGAGGACTGCCAGCATTACTGAGCATCTCTATGGCGGTGTTAGCATCGCTACAGTGGTGACTGCTGGCCTTGCCCAGCATCTATATTGTGGTGTACCGCGGCATTAGCAATGCTACTGCGTCAACCACCACCCACGCTCAGTAGAGACAGTTACTCTAACAAAAGCAGGATTTAATCTTTTTTAATACTTTTGATTTTAAAAGAAATAACGAATGAGCAGGTGTCCCAATACTTTTGTCCATGAAAGTCCAGAGATGCTGGGTGAGGCCGGTAGTAAATGCGGTAGCGATGCTAACGCCGCTAGAGTGATGCCAGGTGAGGCCGGCAGTCACCACGGTAGAGTTGCTCGACGTGGTAGTGATGCTAATGCTGTGGACGTCATGCTGGGCATGGCCAGCAGTTCACGTGGTAGCTATGCTAATGCTAATGGGGCGGTAGCGCTGCTGGTGAGGCCGATGCGGTAGTATTACTAATGTGGTGATAGTTGTGATAGTGATGCTAACGCCGCCATAGAGATACAGGGTGAGGCCGGCAGTCGCCACGGTACAGTTGCTAGGTGTGGTAGCGATGCTAGGGCAGCGTAAGTGATGCTAGGCACAGCCGGCAGTCCACCTGGTAGTGATGCTAATGGTGCGCTGGTGCTGCTGAAGAGGTTGACGCGGTAGTGTCACTAATGTGGTGACAGTGATGCTAACACCATGATACGGATGCAGGGCGAGGTTGGCAGTCACCACGGTAGAGTTGCTAGACGTGGTAGCGATGCTAAGGCCGTGTAAGTGATGCTAGGCGCAGCCGGCAGTTGTCGTGGTAGCGATGCTAATGCCGCAGTAGCGCTGCTGGCGAGGTTGGCGCGGTAGCTTTGCAAATGCAGCGGAAGTGATGCTGGGCGCAGCGCTGGTCAGCGAGGTAGAGAACTGCGAGACTGGCAGTTACTTGCGTTTCCGATGATATTTCGGGCGAGCAGGCCCAACTTCAGCTTATCTCTGAAAACGTGCTTCAACATTTAACAAACAGTCATTTTAAAGGCATGAAATACAGAAACCAGCGGCCTCGAGGTAGAGAGGACGTGTTTATAAGCTGCTGATGCTGTATTAATGACCATCCAGAGACTAGGTTAGAGATGAGTGGGCCACACCACTAATTTAGCAACAGCTGCACCACTGCACCTTCACTCTTCCTCTATGTAGATTATTGCTGTGGCTTGTGGTTCTTCTCTCTCTCTGTTCAGTTCATGACCTCATGGAGACACTTGTTTTAACACCAGTGCTATTACAAGACTACATACCATATGGACAAAAGTATTGGGACACCTGTACACCTGATATTGGATGATATCCACCTGATATCCACCTCATTGTCCCTAACTCATCCCAAAAGTACTGGATGAAGCACCAAGCATCCTGTCAGAGAGCACACTCCACTGCTTCACAGCTCAGTGCTGGGGGGCTTTATACCCCTCTGCTTGCGGAAGTCCTGTTCTACTGGTAGTACTTCTCTATAGGTACTAATCAAGCTGTGAGTGTGTGTGTGTGTGTGCATTTGCACATCTGTGTAACCTAAGTAGCTGAATGCATTCATTAGAAAGGGTGTCCACAAACATTTGGCCATGCAGTGGCATTTACAGAACATTAGCAATGAATGTCATTTAACCAGGGGCGCCCAAACTTTTGCATACGACTGTGTGCGTATAGGTGTGTGTGTGTGTGTGTGTGTGTGTGTGTAGTCCTTTGACTTTATGCTATTTGACCCTTGATCATAAGAAGTATTTTAATCCAATCAGCTTCTTTATCACATGACTGTCATGCACTCCACGCTGCCATGGTAACAAGAGAGAGAGAGAGAGAGAGAGAGAGAGAGAGAGAGAACCAGCTCTGCATTCCTTCACTCTCACAAAAAAAAAGTGTATGCAAAAGTTTGGACACCCTTGGCCAGATTAAGCTCATTATACGGCCATTGCACAGCAGTCTGAATTTTACTTATCCATGGCAGTGAAAACACACACACACACACACACACACACACACACACACACACACACAGTAGTGACTAGGTCACTGAGAACACACAGCTGGAGCACCCACAGAGCATATCAGGGATAGGGTGCCTTGCTCAGGGGGCTCCTGGAGGATTAAAGGGGGTCCTGGGGATTGAACCACTGCCCTTCGGGTCCCAAGCCCACTTCTCTAACCTTTAGGCCACAGCAGCCCCAAAGGAAACGCATCATCACTGGATGTACTACAATACCAGGTCTATGAGTGGAGCTCCTCTTCCAGCTCCCTGTGCATACAATGTATTTAATATACTATAAATGGACAAAAGTATTGGGACACCTGCTCATTCATTGCTCCTTCCAAAATCAAGGGAATTAAAAAAAGCTTATCCTGCTTCTGTTGGAGTAACTGTCTCTACTGTGCAGGGAGGAAGACTCTCTACTAGACTTTGGAGGAGCATTGCTGTGAGGATTTGATTGCATCATCACCCCGCCTCATCATCCCCAACTCCCCCAAAACTATTGGATGGAGAATCAATCATCATTCCAGAGAGCACAGTTCTTCCACTGCTCCACAGCTCAGTGCTGGGGGGCTTTACACCCCCCCCCCTCTAGCCCATGGCTGGCATTAGGCAGCATGGTGCCAATAGTCAGTGATGGGACCATGAGGGGTTAAACATCTGGGTTGTACACCGCATACGGGGCCTAGATGGGACCCATGTGAGATTAAGGTGGGCTGTAATAATGGGAAGCCCATTTGAGAAGCCCAACTGGGTCCCACAAAACCACTCAGAGCCCATGCCCACCCATGTTTGACCCATGTGAGCCCCACATGAGCATGCTGGCAGGGATAATAAACATTAATAATAAGTTAATAACAGTTGTATGAATCATAATAGCCCTTGTTTTGTATCTCTTGTTTTTTCTCACTTTCTCTTTTTTACACATGGCTTACTTTCTATATATGACTGGAGCTCTGCTTCCTTTTTTCTGCTGACTTTGAGTCATCTGTAGCTCTCACACTAACCGTTACGCTGCTCAGTGATCTGCTGGTGGACACCAGCACTCTCAGTTCATGAATATTAATATTATTATTATAATATTCCATTCAGCCTCATACTACCACATATAAAGCACCCAACAAAAAAGTGCAATGAACTGAAAGCAGAGAGATGTGGGGGATACACACACACACACACACACACACACACACACACACTACATGTCCAAATGTTTGTGGACACCACATGCACACAGCTTGTCTAGTCCTTGTAGAGAAGTACCGCCAATAGAATAGGACTCTCTGGAGCAGATAAACATGATGAACCTATTGGCACCATGCTGCCTAACAATGCCAGGCATGGGCTAGAGGGGGGTATAAAGCCCCCCGGAACTGTGCTCTCTGGAATGATGGTTGGTGCTCCATACAATACTTTTGGGGTGAGTTTGGTAGGATGAGGTTGGGTGGAGATTATCAACATCAACATCCTGACCTCACTAACGCTCTTAAAGTATTTGGACACCTGCTCGTTCATTGTTTCCTCTAAAATCAAGGCTATCAAATAGAGCTGATCCTGCTTCTGTTGGAGTAACTGTCTCTACTGTCCTGGGAGGAAGACTTTCTGCTAGATTTTGGAGCAGCATTGCTGTAAGAATTTGATTGCATTCAGCGACAAGAGCGTTAGTGCGGTCAGGATGTTGATGTTGATGATCACCATCCTCACTTCGTCATCCCCAACTCATCCCAAATGTACTGGATGGAGCTCCACCACCATCCATCATTCCAGAGAACACAGTTCTTCCACTGCTCCACAGCTCCTCAATGCTGGGGGGCTTTACACCCCTCTAGCCCACGCCTGGCATTATTAGGCAGCATGGGGCCAACAGGTTCGTCTGGGTTTATCTGCTCCAGTGAGTCCTATTGTATTGGCAGTACTTCTCTACAGGGACTAGACTAGCTGTGTGTGTGTGTGTGGATGCACTTGCACATCTGTGTCAGTAATGGGTGCAACTAGCTGAATGCATTCATTTGAACGGGTGTCCATAAATATTTGGACACGTAATGTTGTTTTGAATGATTTTCATGACCCGCCTAAGACCAAAAGAGCAGTGTAATGGCAAGAGAGAGAGAGAGAGGGAGAGAGAGAGAGTGAAAAAGTGTGTGTGAGAGAGAGAGAGAAAGAGAACCTGGTACCTGGAAACCGATTCAGTCACTTTTTGCACAGATAAGCAGCACATCCTGTCGTTTTTTTCGAGACACCGAAACAGTTTTTCGAGTTCTGTTTTTGATCTCGGGGCCGTGAGCTTCACTCAAATCTCAAAACCCCAAATTACTCAGACCTACAACGGCCAGGTCGCTATATGAGATCTGTTTACAGCACCCTGTCATCTGGGTTTGCAGAGAGCGGCCAATGGGCTCACTGAATTCAGCCAGTTTAGGCCGCACTCACACAGCTTGTGCAATCTGCATAGAGATAGGGCCTTAGCGCTTCCTCGAGGAGAGATCTGAAAGTTGTTAAGCTAACAAATACACCACACACACTCACACACACACACACACACACCCCTAAACCTCGCAACGTATTGTTTATCTATTTAAATTTATTAGAATATCAATATGCTGAGCTGTGGAAATGTGGACCTGTTCACAAAAAGCCCCAGGCCTGTTGAGATGTTTCTTAGAAAGCTGCTTAAGCTCACGTTCTGCTTGAGGTGAGGATGCAGATAAGCTTTTTCTTCTGATGGGTCTTCCATGAAGGTCATGCACTACATGTCCGAATGTTTGTGGACACTTCTTCTAATGAATGTAGCATTCAGCTACACAGAGCACACACAGCTCGTCTAGTCTAGTTTAGATGATTAGAATTTGAGTTTTAACTAGATTAATAATAATAATGTATATATATATAATAGAAATAATAATTATAAAATATATAAATAATGAAAAATAATTCGATAAAGAAATTAAAGATATACTAAAATAGAATTAAAGAATAATTCTGTAATTAGAGATATGAGATATGAAATTCCATGCAAGTCAATGGTAACATGTGACTAGTCAAAATCACATGAGGGATATGCAGTCTTGGCAATGTGAGTAGTCAGAGTGGCTGTGGCTATTCTGTCGATCTGAGATCATCACCAGTACAGGTTTTCCAGCTGGTTCATGTATCGCTGGTGTGATGCAGGCTACAGATACGGATCTTAGGCCTCTGTTATTTTTTTCTAATAAAAGCTGCAGATTTCTTTGTTTTTTGGTGGGGAGAAGCTGAACGTCCCACAACCACAAAGTGCTCATGTTTTCATCTACCTGCTGAGGACATGCAGTGCCTTCAAAGAGACAAACACACACGCACTACACCTCTGCAGGCCTACTGAGGTCATTAACGGTAAATCATTCAGTGCCGATCTGACACTCTCTCACTCACACTCTCTCTCTCTCTCTCTCTCTCTCTCTCTCTCTCTCAAACACACACACACACACACACACACACACACTCTCACACACATTTACTGTGGAGACAAAAAGCTGAAGTCTTCAGTACCAGGCTGTACTTCTGCAGAAGCCGAAGGTTAAAAGTTTAGCCTGTGCCCTGCGGTTTCGCTCGACTCGCCTGCTTCTCTCTCTCTCTCTCTCTCTCTCTGTCTCTCTTTTTTTTTTGCCCACTTCCTGCGCTAAGAAGAAGGTGAAGAGCTTCCTCTGCAATTAATCACAAGCCTGTGACTGTACACTCTGCTCTTCCGTCCTCTTTCTTAGTCTTTGACTTTTTTTACTTCTTGAGTTCAGTGAATTTTTTTTTTCAAGGCCTCAGAAACACAACTGTTGCCATGTGGCGCCTACTGGTGGATGGACATAGCATTGCAGGGGGGGGGAATGCAATTCCCCAAATCAGACTTTTATAATATAGTATCAGTATTATGCAAGAACTGGCATTTCTTCTTGCTCCTGGGCTCCCCCTACAGTCAGGAACTGCAATATGCGTATGAGCCACCTATAAGGGACATGCTTAATGCATCTCTAGACAAGCCGAGAGCCCCAGGAGCAGCACCTGAAGGTAGAGAAGCATGTGGACTGAGGTGGTAGACTAATACTACAGGACATTTTACAGTAATGAGACACTATATGAGTCCTGGAGAGATGTCTCGCTCTCCCTCCTGCAGCTCCACCATTGACGGAGACGCCATTCTCCCTGCAAAAATGCTGCATAATGTTGCATACGCTTACTTACCATATGGCCAAATGTTTGTAGACACCCCCTCTAATGAATGCTTTCGCCATTGACGACACTATAAGGCCTATGGAAATTGTCCACAGTCGTGATTCGGAGCGATAGGCAGCCGAGAGAGAGAGTTAAGGACCTTGCTCAGGGGCCTAACAGTGGCAGCTAGCTTGATCAGCCCGGGCACTGAATTAATACAACCCTGTTATCAAGAGCACGGTGCTGTAACCGCTGAGCCACCACTGCCCTCTGCAGTGATAGACACTAATCCCACTCCCATAGCTAGTTTATATCGGTCCCTCTAAGCTTATTAGACACAACACTCTACATTCACTACATTCATGATGCCCAAGTACTCTCAGAAGAGGAGGGTCTTCAGTCTGGGTTTGAGGACAGCGAGCGTTGGACTCTGCTGTTCGGACACCCAGGGGAAGTTCGTTCCACCACTTCGGTGCAGGACAGAAAAAAGCCTGGACGCTTGTCCTCCATGGATCTTAAAGAATGGCAGGTCGAGCCGAGCCGAGCCGAACTTGAAACTGAAAGGGCTCTTGGTGCGGGTCAGCTTTTGACCATCACCATCAAGTACGGAGGGGCTGTCTGGTCCAGTCTTGGCTTTGTAGGCCAGAATCAGGGGGATGAATCTGATGAGCTGGGCAGCAGCTACAGGAAATCAGTGAGGAGAGCATCTTAATAATCTTAGTGCTTGAAAATCACAAAGTTATTACTTTCTAATCATCATTATCATCATGATCTGGTTTTCTGCAATCAATACAGCCTGAACCCCCTAACACACAGACCCCCTCAAAGCTCGGGCTCCTTCAGGAAACATGAAAAAGCTGCTGTTTTGAGGTAGAAATGCTGCATAATGTTGCTTGATTTAACCAAAACTCTTTAAAAAAATAAAATACACACACACACACACACACACACACACACACACACACACACACACACACACACACACACACACAAAAATAAAAGCCAACAACAGCCATCAAACTTTGAGCTGCTTTATTGTCACCGAACGCAGCAGGAAGCCAGAAGTTCTCGATAGTGTGAAGTTTCTCTTTGGACCTCACCCTGATGATGTTTGAACCTGGGGCATGGCTGAATAGTTCACTGCCAAACTGATGGAAACCTGGAGAAAGCGAACTGAAATGACTCCAGAGAGGCCCAGTGAGCGAGCGAGCGAGCGAACGAACGAGCGAGTGAGTGAGAAGCTAAACGTGTGACTCACTTTGTGTCTAACCCAGACAGACTTACACAATCTTCTGATGACACCACCCAGTGACTTCATCGTCTTACAGCTGCTCTTCGTGAACTGTGAAACACTGTGAAACACGGCAGAGTGATTCCAAACTGTCCACTAGGGGGAATCTCACTTGTCAGGTCACTGACAACGACTGGGCGGGTTCCTGAAACGGGTTTGTGAAGACAGGAAAAGCTCATGCTCTTTCTCACCGTCATATAGAACACCTCCCTCCATCCATACACACACACACACACACACTCACACACACATACTCGCTCGCTCACTCACTGAAAACACAAACAACGTTTGTTAATAAAACATAGAACATTAATAAATCACATAGGGCCGGTTTGCTGGACGAGGATGAACCCTAATCCCGGACTAAAAGCGTTTTCCCTGCTGATTCGCTCCAGATATTACGATTTAGCCCAAGGCTAGGTTTAACACGTGTCCAGGAAACCGGCCCCCTACTCGTAGTTTCATCTACGGACTGCGGGGGAGAGAAAGTGCGGGATTGAACAGTCTTTGAAGGAACGGAGGAGCGTTGCCATGCAGCGGAAGACGAGCGCGTGTCCACTTCCTTCATGAACGTCTGCAGTGTCCTCCGGATCTGCGGCGCCTCCTCTCTTCCTCTCTCCTTCTCCTCCTCCTCTTCCTCACAGCCACCAGAAGCGTATGTAGACGATGAGCATGATGAAGAAGACGCCGCCGGCAGCCAGCTTGGCGTAGGTGGAGCGTGTGTTCAGGTATTTGGCGTCGCTGCGGTACTTCTTGGACAGGCTAGACAGGTTGCTGGCCTTGGAGTCCAAAGCTGGAGGTGCAGAGAGGGGGAGAGAAGAAGGTGGGGTTAGCCTTCGGTATAAGCTGTAGCCTGGATCTACACCATATGTCCAAATCGAATGGGTGTTCCCTTCTAACGAATGCATTCAGCTACTTTAAGTTAAGTTACTTTATCACCTGCCTAATGCCAGGTGTGGGCTAGTGGGGCACTGAGCTGTGGAGCAGTGGAAGAACTGTGATTACTGGAATGAGGACGGTGCTCCATCTAATACTTTTGGGATAAGGAATTGGGGAGTTGGGGATGATGAGGTGGGGTGGTGATCATCAGCCAACATCCTGACCTCACTAATGCTGCTTTTGTCACTGAATGCAATCAAATCCTCATAGCAATGCTCTTCTAAAGTCTAGCAGAAAGTCTTCCTCCCTGGACAGTAGAGACAGTTACTCCAACAAAAGGATCAACAGGATCATCTCTTTTTAATACCCTTGATTTCAGAAGAAACAATGAGTTGTCCCAATACTTTTGTCCATAGAGGGTATTATTCTGCTAGGTTGTAAGGTTTCTTATAGAGCAAACAGGATGAATTTGTATATATGTGTGTGTGTGTGTGTGTGTGTGTGGTAAACACTGTATCGTGCTGTGCTTTAAGAGTTATTTTAATCGAATGAGGGGAGTGATTTTCCACACCAACAACTAGAGCTGGGCAATATGACGATATTGTATTGTATTGTGATTTTGGTGAAATTTTGTTATTGCGATAAACAATATGCTGTTCTTATCATATGGAGGGACTGTTAGTGCTTAATAAACACTTCTCAACGGCACGCTTTATTACCAACAGTGGAATTGACTGGTTTATTTAGATGAAGAGCAGCAGATAATAAAAATAAATGATAATATTAATATCACATGTATCATGATAAATATATATTTAAATATCTTTAAATATTGTGATACAGTATTTTCACCATTTCGCCCAGCCCTACCAACATTTCTACATTTCTGTTTAATAACAAAACCTGTAGCAGCTCATCAGCTAATTACTGAGCATTCCTAAGCCAGACTGGGTGTGACAGGCTGCACATCAAGACTGAGAACCCGTCTCTTCAACTGCTTGACATCTGGAACACCACACACTGTAAATAATAGTATAGTTAGTATAGTATGATTATATAGTATAACGAAAAGGGGGGGAGGGGGGGGGTACACATCAATTATCCATTTGTAAAATTTAGGTAGATCAAGTTTACCCATCGTGCTTTGCCTCGACAATCAGCTTCATCTGAACATTTGATATTGGACATTAATAGCTTGTTTTATTGGAGCGCAGCTCGTCAGGGTCGCGTATCTCAAAAACAGCAACTTTCCAGAAGAAGGAAAAACTCTTAACTTTTATTATTTCTATTGGTCCGCTCATGATGAAATTCTAATAAGATATAAAGATAAACCGCCTGATTCAGATTACGTCAAAACGTAAAAAACGATTTAACGTTTTTAGCGCTGATATATTATGAATTATTTTTTTTTATTTTTATACTACTAAATTTTTTCCCTCAGCTTTACACCTGTGCTCATGTGACGTGACAATAACCCCAATTTGAGATGATAAACAAATAACATAAGTATCTGTGAGTGAGGGGCTGGGGGGTAGGGAGTGTGTGTAAGCAGTTTACCGGATAAAGCCTCTCCTCTCTGCAGCACCTCCTCGATGTTGGCCACCATGATCCTCTGCACGTCCTGCAGCTCAGTGTTGATGCTGCCCAGGTTCCTGCGCGCTCTGCTGTCGATGTAAGACTTCTTCGTTTTCTGAATGTACGTGTCTGTGGACAGACCGGGGAGGTGTATGCTCAGTGATACAGCATGCTTACAACTCAGAGTAAAGGCTAACTCGAGGCACAGGCACTAAGCCACAGTATCCAGTACTGTGTGTGTGTGTGTGTGTGTGTGTGTGTGTGTGTGTGTGTGTGTGTGTGATTTTAAATGGAAAAAAAGCTCTTACCAAACTCAATGAAGGAGTAAGGTCTGGACACAGTGGGCACTTTCTTCCCATGCTGTTCGTGAAATTCTGCTTGTAGGTCTTCCAGGTATGCGAAGGCAAGCTTTTTGGGGAACCCCGCTTCACACAGCACCAGATAACACACCCCTTTCTCGATGACATAGCTTTGAAAACACAGATGATCAATGTAGGTTATGAAGTTCCGGCTCCTGCTAGGTCTTATTCCAGCCTCCAGAACCTCCAGATCATTTATTAACACCATTTAAATAATTAACACAAATGTTTCCACCTCAATAAATTTAACTGAACGGAAGGGTTATATTAGCCACCCCTGTGGAACACAGGATGGGTATACACATCATTTCAGAGAGCACAGTTCTTCCACTGCTCCACAGCTCAACGTTGGGGGGCTTTATATCTCCTCTAGACAGTCCTATTCTAGTGGCAATGCTTCCCTACAGAAAGTAGACAAGCTGTGCATGTGTATCATGCACAGCTTAAAGAAGAAGGGGTGTCCATAAACATTTGGACAACTGGTGCATTTCAGAAAGCCTGATTCTGTACCCAGCTGGATGACTTATGATAAGGTTCTGGAGCTCCTGGAAAGCTTTGTTGGACACCAGGATCCTCCAGGACTGGAGTTAAACACCACTAGTCCAGTAGGAGGATGTTTCCACTGGTTTATCCCAGTGTGTCTTAGCCCAGTCCTTGGGGTCCACCAGAGAATTCCACATTCTTGCTCAAACCTAGTAGGTAGGGGCGTGGTAGAGAGCAAAAATGTAGATCTGCCAGGTAGGCTTCAAGGAACGGGTTGAGAAACACTGCTCTAGCAATCTGTTTAGCTCTGGTTCTGGAGGTCCTGGAAAGCTTTGCTTTGTGGGACACCAATGATCCTCCAGGACCGGAGCTGAACACCATTAGTCCACTAGGGTTTTTAACCCAGTCCTTGGGGTCCACCAGAGAATTCCACATTCTTGCTCAAACCTAGTAGGTAGGGGCGTGGTAGAGAGCAAAAATGTAGATCTGCCAGGTAGGCTTCAAGGAACGGGTTGAGAAACACTGCTCTAGCAAGCTCTTCAGCTCTGGAGGTCCTGGAAAGCTTTGCCTTGTGGGACACCAATGATCCTCCAGGACCGGAGCTGAACACCATTAGTCCACTAGGGTTTTTAACCCAGTCCTTGCAGGCCATCAGAAGGTTCCACTTCCACACTCCACCAAGGACGTCCTTAACTACTAGTTCATTACAACGAACAGCACAGCATTCAGTACTCACTGGAAGGCCATGGCGCCAGCCTCCAAGGTGCAGCGGGTGGGACTCTGTTCGTTAAGCTTCCGGAACAGCTGTTTGGCCTGGCTCTGATACTGCTGCAGGTCGCGACCCATCTGAGCACAAACCAGAGCATGATTAGACACAACAGAGAAGAAACAACGGTGATGGCGACTGCATGCTCTTCACTACATGGTGATGGGAAAACCAGATGAGATTTCCTAACATGAGCGGGTTCGACCGAGCAGAGCTGATCATGCAGAGCGAGTACAAACCTTCTCGTTTCCCTGCATGGCAGCAAGAGGAGACAGACAGAAAGCAAAGGAAAACATATTAGCACCAATTTCAGCTTTTCAGCATGGCTGTTGAAGAGGCTGGACCTGGACCATCCACAGACTCTCTGGGGGGCCTCGACAAACCCTTCAACAGCATTTTAATGAAAAGGGTTATCTGAGGTTGGTGTGAAAAAATGATGGGGTGAACAGGTGGGATTTACTTACTTGGATGGTCCATTAGAGATGCCTCGTAGAAGCTCACCTGACATTCAACTAACCTTCAACTCAATATGGATTAAATGCAACTGAACTCCGTTAGCTGAATGTAAATCACTGTCTATTGGGTGTAACTCTGCACCCTAACCTTAAATCTAATCCCAATTCTAACCCCAAGAAGGGCGTCAATAAACTTCATGGTGTCGGTGCTCTCTACTGCCGATAGTAGACTATAGGTAGGGCTGTGCGATATGGTAAAAATACAATATATCATGATATTTAAAGACATTTTTCACGATATCACGATACATTCATCACAAACTAAAAACATCAGTAGCGACAGATTCTTATAAACTACTATTTTGTTCTGAATACAGTGATTTATACTCAACATCTGCTGCTCTTCATCTAATTAAACCAGTCTAATTACACAGTAAGTAATGAAACCTGCAGCTGATCAGTGTTTATTAACACTAACAGTCTAAGAAAAGCTCATTGCTATCACAGTAAAAAAAAATTATCACGATACGATACAATATCATCATATTGCCCAGCTCTTACTGTGGCTAAGTGCCAGTATCGGCACCAATACTGATACAGTATCAGTGCGACACAATGAACTACAGCCAGGTGTCAAATACACTTTGGCCCAGATTTCCCAATGATGATATCTGGAGTACGTGAAGGCTATTACTGAGGATTTACACTGTGAATTAGGGCTGGGCAATTTAACGATATTTTATTTTGTGATCAATTTTGTTATTGTGATAGCAATAAGCTTTTCTAAGCACATGGAGGAAACTGTTAGTGCTTAATAAACATCTACTGATCAGCTGCAGGTTTCATTACTAACAGTGTAATTAGACTGGGTTCATTAGATGAACAGCAGCAGATGTTGAGTATAAATCACTGTATTCAGTACAGGAGAGGATCTGAACAGTAGATTATAAGAGTCTGACCTTACTGATGTATTTAGATTGTGATGAATGTATCGTGATAAATATCATGAAAAAGTCTTTAAATATCGTGATAGTGTTTTTTTACTCTTATGAATAGTAGTTTATAAGAATCTGTCGCTACTGATGTTTTTAATCTGTCATTATATTTTATTATTTTGTTATTTTATTATTATATATTGATTATATTATATTATTTTAAATACCGTGATGTAGTATTTTTACTATATCGCCCAGCCCTACTGTAAATAGTGCACTGTCATGCTGGAAGAGACCAGTCCCCTCAGGACAGGATAAAGGTGACACGTCAGAAGAGCTCTGTATTGATCAGCAGGGGCCACGCCTCTGTCTGAGGCTCAAGCATTCAGGCCTGTACTGAGAAGGATGACTCATCTGAGCTCATCAATTTTAGGTGTTTTTTTAAATAAGAGTGTGTAAACTTGCGAACTCCGACTATTTAATGTCAGAATACATCAAAATATTGTCCTATATTAGAATTTAGATCGCACTTGAATATAACCTCTGTATTTAGTCCATCCATGGCAGCCACCTCAGGGCTTAGGGAGCAATTTGGGGTTAGGTGCCTCGCTCAGGGAGGATTAACCCAAACCTTAACCTGAGGCCTGACTGCCTGAGACTCATCTTCTACAGTGAAAATGACTTGGTGTATCGTGATTTGCTATTTTTGATATACACAATATTCCATTGTGTGCATCTGTTCACAAACACCTGTCCTCAGTTTTACCCTTTAGTCGGTACTAAACGTCGATCCGCATACAATCTACCGTCCACACTTTCATATTAAATGCTTAAGGAGTTATATAGGAGTCGTATTTAGATGCCAGATACCTTAGGTTTACTTCACTAGTCTTTAATCCTACTGCAGAACTGACTGTGAAATATTTAGCAGCCGTTTGGAGTCCCACTGGGTTCCATTCTAGGGCCTACAATGATCCTTAATAAATTATGACAGAAACATACTTATGAAAACGAGAAGGTGTGGATTTACATGCAAGGTCTATGAGGGTTTCCCAGACCTGGATTAAGTCCAATCCAATGCAGATTCACAGACTAGGGCAAAAATCCAGCTGTTAGTCTAAATGGAGGGCTGTTACTACAGGAAAGAGACAAGTTGAGCTCGGTGCTGACGAAGGCCTCACTCTCTAAAGGTCAGTCTCTAAAATGCTACACGTTGACATCAGGACATATGGGACTAGTATAGGACCTGGATTAAGCCCAATCCAATGCAAATTCACAGATTCACCATTAACACTGCACTTTAACCCAAGACTAGTCCGGGAAGCAGCTGTTAGTCTAAACTGAGGACTATGGCGTTACTCAAGCACTCACAGATGTAAAGACCTATAAAGGCCTTTCCTCCACACCACCTTCCCACACTGTCTGAAGTATGAAGAGACCAAAGGCCTTGTGCTGGTCTCGGGCTGTCAGGGTTCAGAGGTCAGTCTCTAAAATGCTACACGTTGACATCAGGACATACAGGACTAGATTCCCAGACCTGGATTAAGCCCAATGTCCAAATTCACCATAAACACTGCAATTTAACCCAAAACTAGTCCGGGAAGCAGCTGTTCGTCCAAATTAAGGACTATAAGGTTACTGAAGCACCGACAGACAGGAAAGTCTTAATAAGCCTTCAGGGTTCAGAAGGTCAGTCTCAGGACATCAGGACATACAGGACTAGATTCCCAGACCAAATTCACCATAAACACTGTAATTTAACCCAAGACTAGTCCGGGAAGCAGCTGTTAGTCTAAACTGAAGACTATGGCGTTACTCAAGCACTCACAGATGTAAAGACCTATAAAGGCCTTTCCTCCTCACCACCTTCCCACATTCAGCCTAAATTATGAAGAGCCTAAAGGCCTTATGCTGGTCTCGGGCTGTCAGGGTTCAGAAGGTCAGTCTCAGGACATCAGGACATACAGGACTAGTTTCCCAGACCAAATTCACCATAAACACTGTAATTTAACCCAAGACTAGTCCGGGAAGCAGCTGTTCATCTAAATTAAGGACTGTAAGGTTACTGAAGCACCGACAGACAGACAGGAAAGTCTTAATAAGCCTTCAGGGTTCAGAAGGTCAGTCTCTAAAATGCTACACGTTGACATCAGGACTAGATTGGGATATGGGACTAGTTTCCCAGACCTGGATTAAGCCCAATGTCCAAATTCACCATAAACACTGCAATTTAACCCAAAACTAGTCCGGGAAGCAGCTGTTCATCTAAATTAAGGACTATAAGGTTACTGAAGCACCGACAGACAGACAGGAAAGTCTTAATAAGCCTTCAGGGTTCAGAAGGTCAGTCTCAGGACATCAGGACATATGGGACTAGATTCCCAGACCAAATTCACCATAAACACTGCAATTTAACCCAAAACTAGTCCGGGAAGCAGCTGTTCATCTAAATTAAGGCCTATAACATTACTGAAGCACTCACAGATGTAAAGACCCATAAAGGCCTTTCCTCCACACCACCTTCCCACACTGTCTGAAGTATGAAGAGACCAAAGGCCTTGTGCTGGTCTCGGGCTGTCAGGGTTCAGAAGGTCAGTCTCAGGACATCAGGACATACAGGACTAGTTTCCCAGACCTGGATTAAGCCCAAATTCACATATTCACCATAAACACTGCAATTTAACCCCAGACTAGTCCGGGTAGCAGCTGTTCATCTAAATTAAGGCCTATAACATTACTGAAGCACTCACAGATGTAAAGACCCATAAAGGCCTTTCCTCCTCACCACCTTCCCACACTGTCTGAAGTATGAAGAGATCAAAGGCCTTGTGCTGGTCTCGGGCTGTCAGGGTTCAGAAGGTCAGTCTCAGGACATCAGGACATACAGGACTAGATTCCCAGACCTGGATTAAGCCCAAATTCACAGATTCACCATAAACACTGTAATTTAACCCCAGACTAGTCCGGGAAGCAGCTGTTCATCTAAACTGAGGACTGTAAGGTTAGTGAAGCACTCACAGACAGGCAGTAATATAGTATTTCCTCCACATTCAGCTTGAGGTATAAGAGATGGTCGAGCTCAGTGAAACCAGCGGGACTAAACAGCCTCTAAACCGGGAGAAACCAGCGGGACTACGGACCTGTTCGTCCTCCTGCATGGAGGCAGCGAGCGGCAGCCCGTCCGCCAGCCGAGCGATCATCGTCAGCAGCACCATGTTGTCTGTGTTTCTGGGTTCAGGCGCTGTTTCAGGAGGTTTCAGGAGGATCTGAGGAGGTTTCAGGAGGATCTGAGGAGGATCTGAGCTGCTCGACTCTGTTTTCACCAACCCAAACGCGCTGAGCTGGCCGGAAATACGTGACCAGCCTGTGCAGCTCTGTTATTGCTCCGGAGGAAGACTCTTCCGCCTTGTCCTCTGCGCCTCGTTATTATCAGCTCTGCTGCTTATTATTATTATTGTTATTATTTTTATTATTATTATTTAGTTTTTACGGCATCTACGGCACATATTAATCTACTATATCAGCAACAATACAATAATAAAATATACAGTTAGTGTTTTAATGTACAAAAAATCAACAACACACGAGTATAAGAATCTAAACTATTATTTCTAACATGAATTAATGCAATAAAATAACAGTTAAATAAATAAAGAACTAAATAAAATATACGTTTAAAATAAGTAAGTTTAAAAATTATATATATATTTTATATTCGTAAGACTTGTGTACATCCTTATCACACGTAAAATCTAATTTCTAGAATTTTGCTAATTGACTTTTTAATATTTAATATCAAATAAATACTTATTACCAACCTACCTCCAACCAAAATGAGACATTTTGCAGGCAGATATTACTCTTACATTTTAATCTCTTACAATTGAACTCACTCACAATCTAAAAAAACTCCTGAAATGCTATGAGCAAAAGTGTTTTTCCTCTTCTAATGTAATTGAGGAAAACTATTTAATATTTTAAATTACTGAGTAGTAATATATATATATATATATATAAAAAATGTCATGATCTACAGCTACGTGGCTGAGCTGTCCTTGCTTCTAGACACTCCCATTTTGCAATACATTGCACTTACAGTTGACCAGGGCAGCTCTAGCAGGACAGAAATTTCACTGACTTGTGGCCCAGCTGGAGTGCAATGATGTTTCACTTACCTTTACGCCTGTCTTAATGTGACGTGACAATCAAAGTGACATTATTCGATGCTTTAAGATAATGCATTAAGGTAAATGTAAATGACCTTTATTCTGATTGACTTGTTGAGGAAGTACCATGAGCTCCCATTAGAGTACTAAATATGTTTAACGTGTTTGACTGCAAATTACTCATATGTCATTTGTAATCTAAATAACAGAACTGATCAGTACATTTCTTCATGACTTTACTGATATTTGCGATGGCCTTGGTCATCAGCTGTGTAGATCTGGCTAATCCAGAAACCCGGGTGTCTGGCCTGGTTGCCTGTGGCTAAACTCTGACAGGGCAAAGTCCTGCTTGCAAAACCTTGGTCATAAAGAGAGTCGTTTGTTTAACATCTGGTTGCACACACACTAAAAAGGTAAAGAACCATCTATAAGACTTCTTCTTCTATATAGAACCCTTGAAGAACCCCCTTTTTTAAAGACTTGCATATATTTCACACGATGAGATTGTTGACATGAGACTTTTACTCACATATTATACAGTTGACAAAAGTATTGGGACACCTGCTCATTCATTCAAGAGTATTAGAAGAGTGTATCCTTCTTCTGTTGGAGTAACTGTCTCTACTGTCCAGAGAAGAAGGCTTTCTACTAGATTTTGGAGAAGCATTGCTGTGAGGATTTGATTGCATTCAGCGACAAGAGCGCTAGTGATGTTGGGTGATCAAGTATTGGGTGGAGCACCATCATCATCATTCCAGATAACACAGTTCTTCCACTGCTCCAAAGCTCAATGCTGGGAGGCTTTATCCCCCTCTAGCCCATGCCTGGCCCATTAGGCAGCATGGTGCCTAAGATAGATAGTCCAATTCTATTGGCAGTACTACAGGGACTAGACAAGCTGTGTGTGCATGTGCATTTGCACATCAGTGTCAGCAATGGGTGCAACTTACATTCATTTAAAGTAGTTGAAAGCATTCATTAGAATCCCCCACTCTCTCCTTATCCCTTAAAATTAAACAGGCTGATGTATGCAAATACCCTCTGTTCTGATTGGCTGCCCTCTATTGCAGGTTTTCATGACTCTTGTCTGTGTGTCCTTTCAGCTCACTTCTCTGGCAGCAGGTGGCAGGTTGGTCGCCACCCTTGGCAGCGGGTTTGTGGCCGGATGTCCTCAGGGTAGGGTTTGAGTCTGGGAGCACAGAGCTCCACAAAGCTGCAGGTGCACTGAGAGGCCACTAGAAGGCAGCAGTGTCCGAATGGGATGAAAGGGTGTGTGAGTAAAGAGCCTGAATCCCAGGACGGGTCACTTCAGCAGACAGGGCTTTCTCGGAGGACGACAGACCGACAGCGACTCACAATCTTGTAAATATCTAATAATCCTGAGAATATCATTAATACAACTTTGATCCGTTCCAGTTCATGTTTTGGGGCTAAAACGTCCCCAGACTGGAGCTCTGAGGCCCTGCTGGGATTTGAACTGATGACCTCCTCACCATTGATGATGAGCAGCAGTTAGACCGTAGGGCCGGTCTAGAGCTGTGAAATTAAATACATAAGTTCAAAGCCCGTCACCACACAGTCCTCCATGATTAGGAGGCGTCTGAGAATAGGAAGGCATCCCCTCATGTGATGGTGTGAGTTCTAACCTGCAGATGGGAATAAACAGTAAACGGATTGAGAGAGGGAGGCGGAGCTACAGACTTAATACCTTACACAGTATTTCAACAATTTCAGCTGCAGCTCATTTACTGATGTTTTTGAGGCTCAAGGTGAGCTTGGACTAAACTAAGATACATTAACACTCTGTAAACCAGCACCTGGACACACACACACACACACACACACACTGCAGCTGTCACTGCAGAGTCCCTGTGAAACCCCTTAGGTTGTGTTCTCTGATAAATGCTGAATAAACTGCAGCGTTTCATCATCTCACTGAAAAATCCCCCCAGGGCACACAGACTCAGAAACCAGCCTAAGACCACAGTCTAATGCAGAAAGAGCTGAAGAAAGACAGGAAACAAGAAAAAACAGGCAAGCCCAGTTTTGCTGGACCACCACTGGCTGCACACACGGGTCAATGGTCCAAAATACCTGCTATTGTGAAAAAGGTTCACAATATAAAACGACATCCACCATTTCCTGTGACCCTGCCTGGTAAAGGACTCGTGCTTTGCCCTCAGACCCTTAAGATGTAGACCTCATACTCACCTGTTTTTTGATGGGAAGGGCCCGGGACCTCATGAACATGGGTCATGAGTAACACTGCAGTAGCAATGCTCGGCAAAGTCAGCAGCCAACACAGTAGTGATGCTAATGCTGTGATGGTGATGCTGGGCAAGGCCGGCAGCCAACACAGTAGTGATGGTAGCGCTGTGAAAGCGATGCTGGGCAAGGCCATCCGGCAGCCAACGCAGTAGTGATACTAATGCTGCAATAGCGATGCAAGACGAAGCCGGCAGCCAACACAGTAGTGATGCTAACGCTGTGATAGCGATGCTGGGCGAAGCCGGGAGCCGGAGCAATAGTCATGCTAATGCTGTGATGGTGATGCTGGGTGAGGCTGGCAACCAACACAGTAGTGATGGTAGCGCTGCGATGGTGATGCTGGGCGAAGCCGGCAGCCAACACAGTACTGATGGTAGCGCTGTGAAAGCAATGCTGGGCAAGGCCATCCGGCAGCCAACGCAGTAGTGGTACTAATGCTGTGAAAGCAATGCTGGGCAAGGCCATCCGGCAGCTAACGCAGTAGTGATGCTAACACTGTAATGGTGAGAAAACACTGCCACAGCTATAGCAATGCTAATGCCATTATAGCAATTCTGGGCAAGGTGGCTGCCAGCGTGCTAAAACCGTGGTAACGATCCTGGATGAGGCCAGCAGCCAGCGTTCTGCTAATGCTGTGGTAGCGATGTTGAGTCCAAGGCCAAATAGAGTCATCAGACCGTCATTACCTGAAAATATATATATACTCAAGGCAAACAAGAGACAAGTTCTGGGCATGGGCGTTTCAACAGAGTCGGTCAGTCACCAGTCAGCTGCAAGCTAAATTGCCTCGTCTATGGTGGCTTGCTAGACGGTCCGGCAAAAATTAAAAATAAAGAAAGTAAAATAAAGGAAGAACAATAAGAACGAGCTGAGAGGCAGATTCCCGACACTTTATTTCACATCCAGACTGGAATGAGGGACAACCAGCAATTAGGAAAGAGGCCTGAGGTCACTGTTTATTTTCTTTCTATTCAATTTTACAAAACAATTCATTTGAAAGAACATCACATTCATATAAAAGGTTTTTGTACTCTGCACTATCACCACACAAAGGAAGGAACAGATGCAGAGGTCCCACTGCAGTCCTGAGCTCATTACAATGAACTGAACTCCAGAACTGGGCAATATTAGTGTCTACTTGAACGTAATTGAACAAATCTCTTCACAAATGTACGTAAAATGCAGCTAATTAGAAGCAGACAGACCTGACTTGGTTCAAAAAGTACTAGACGTTTATCCAACAGCATAAATGCATGAATGAATGACTCATAGAAGACTTATTATTAAGAAAGATTAAGAATTATTAAGAATTATTAAGAATCCAGCCCCCCCCCCAATTCTGCTACATTGATGACTTCACCTCTATAGACACTACAATGTGTGTATAAAGATAAAGTGTAGGGTATCTACATGTCCAAAAGCAGAACTGCTGGATCAGCTAATGCCCACAAACGTTTGGACATGTAGAGTCTCTACATATCCAAAAGATGAGAAGCTGGATGGGCAGGTAGGTGTCCAAAAACTTTTGTCCAAAAGCAACAATGCTGGGTGGGCACTTTAAGTAGATCTACCACCTTATTTTAAACTGAGAATGATTTTATGGCTTCAATCTAGGACTAGGGACAGGACCTAGTCTAGAAATCTGGACCATAAATGGACACCTGTCCTGGTACAGAACATACTAACCAGAGGTCACTCTAAAAAAATTAAGGAGCTCCGAGTGGGATGCCACAAAAGAACCAGGTTTGGTTACCCAGATATGTGTAAAGATGAGTGTGGCGGTGCTTTAGACCCTTAAAAGGTTCTTCTCACTCATCTTCACACATTCTTTAGGGAACCAAAAGTGGCTCTTCTATGGCATGGCTCAAAGAACCCTTTGCAGAACCTTTTACATTAAAATAGGGTGGTATAATGGAGTAGTGCTCAGTTCAAGTATCAGAATTGAACCCAACAGCACTTCACCACAACTGGTGCTCATCAGATTGATCCGTCACACACGTGTTAATAAACCTGACGTTGGTCCCTTTCCGCTCGGCATGGCTGATTCATCTCCATGCTGTTCGCCTGGCGAAGAACAGTTACGCGAAGACGTTACTGCTCTGCCAGAATGTCCCGGAGTTTCTGGACGATGAGCTTGCCATGGTCTGGGGGGCAGGGCAGCAGCGGCAGCCGTGGCGGACCCAACTGCAGGCCCGAAAACTCACTCATCAGCTGCTTATTCATGGGCAGGCCAAAACCTGGGCATACAAAGGTACAGCAGGATGCATTAGAGCTTCATGATCTGGAAATGCAACACCATGCTGGAATGATCTGTCTTATCTGTCCTGGACATCACAAATATGCATCTGACAGTTCCCTTAAACCAGCGGACTCAGTATGGCGTTCGGCGCGGAGGTTCATTACTGGAGACTGTACGAAACGGTTGGGCGGCCCTGGTTGGTCAATGCTGTCTGTAATCAGTGGTAATTTCAGTGGCTGGATCGGCTGCCAGGTGCTGAGAGTTTTTACTGAACTGGGAAAAATCGCTTAACCACCTGCACTCTGCCTTTTACTGGAGATTCAACTATTTTACCGTTATTTTTATTTTATTTTTTACTTATTTTGTTCCCCTTTTATTATTTATTTTCTTATTATTGATTATTTAATTGTGTTCTTTACGTATTTTTATTGTTTTATTATTTTTTATTTTTATTTATTTTATTTTAGTTTCTTGCCTGGTCTTTTAAATTGTACTTATTTAAAAAATAATATAGATACACACACACATATATATACAGTGTGTGCAGAATTAGGCAAGTTGTATTTGAGAGAATTCTTTATTATTGAACAACAACTATGTTCTCAATCGACCCAAAAGACTCATAAATATCAAAGCTTAATATTTTTGGAAGTTGGAGTGGGGTTTTTTTTAGATTTGGCTATCTTAGGAGGATTATTACACCATTACTGTCAGAATTATTAGGCAACTTAATAAAAAACAAATATATACCCATCTCACTTACTTATTTTTACCAGGTAAACCAATATAACACAATATTTCTGACATTCAAAAACAAATCAGTGACCAATACAGCCACCTTTCTTTACCATGACACTCAAAAGTCTTCCATCCAGAGATTCTGTCAGTTGCTTGATCTGTTTATGATCAACATTGCGTGCAGCAGACACCACAGCCTCCCAGACACTGTTCAGAGAGGTGTACTGTTTCCCCTCCCTGTAGATCTCACATTTCATGAGGGACCACAGGTTCTCTATGGGGTTCAGATCAGGTGAACAAGGGGGCCATGTCATCATTTTTTCTTCTTTTAGACCCTTACTGGCCAGCCAGGCTGTGGAGTATTTGGATGCATGTGATGGAGCATTGTCCTGCATGAAAATCATGGTCTTCTTGAACGATACCGACTTCTTTCTGTACCACTGCTTAAAGAAGGGGTCTTCCAGAAACTGGCAGTAGGTCTGGGAGTTGAGCTTCACTCCATCCTCAACCCGAAAAGGTCCCACAAGTTCATCTTTGATGATACCAGCCCATACCAGTACCCCACCTCCACCTTGCTGGCGTCTGAGTCGGAGTGGAGCTCTCTGCCCTTTACTGATCCAGCCTCGGGCCCCATCCATCTGGCCCATCAAGAGTCACTCGCATTTCATCAGTCCATAAAACCTTAAATCAGTCTTAAGATATTTCTTGGCCCAGTCTGGACGTTATCTGATGTTTCTTGTTCAAAGGTGGTCGTTTTTCAGCCTTCCTTACCTTGGCCATGTCCCTGAGTATCGCACACCTTGTGCTTTTTGATACTCCAGTACCGTTGCAGCTCTGAAATATGGCAAAACTGGTGGCAAATGGCATCTTGGCAGCTTCACGCTTGACTTTCCTCAATTCATGGGCAGTTATTTTGCGCCTTTTTTTTTCAACACGTTTCTTGCGACCCTGTTGGCTATTTGCCATGAAACGCTTGATTGTTTGGTGATCACGCTTCAAAAGTTTGGCAATTTTAAGACTGCTGCATCCCTCTGCAAGACATCTCACAATTTTTGACTTTTCAGAGTCCATCAAATCTCTCTTCTGACCCATTTTGCCAAAGAAAAGGAAGTTGCCTAATAATTAAGCACACCTTATATAGGGTGTTGATGTCATTAGACCACACCCCTTCTCATTACAGAGACGCACATCACCTGATTTACCTGATTGGTAGTTGGCTTTCAAGCCTATAGAGCTTGGAGTAGGACTCATTTGCCTCAGGAAGTCATTTTAAGACTTTTTTCCTCCTCTTAAATAAAACAAATTAATTTTTTAATAGTTTTATTTTCTTACTAATTAAATTTTAATTAGATTGATTAACATTATATAAGTTTAATGGTTAAGGTGTTTTCTTAAATGTTTTTAATTTGCTCATTTACCTCCACTGTGTTGACTAAATATTATTTTCTCCTTCAATCCCTGTTTATTGTAAATACAATGAGTCTCTAAGTGAAAATAAAGGCTGATTAATTGATTATTTGACCAATTGATTGATTATACTGCACTCCTAAAGGAAAAAGGATCTCATTTGCATGAAGAGAAATAATGCAGATCTCAATGATGTTTCACTGGTTTCTGAATTCTTGTAATGAGAATTTAATATTGAAAGCCAGGTGAAATTCCATGTAAATAGAAAATACCCTTGATTTTGGGGGGAAAACAAACAAAACTATAAATGCGTCCCAATACTTTTGTCCATATAGCGTAAATCATTCTGGGTCAATTTCAAGTACAAGCCTACTACACAACGTCTGGTTTCACTGAGAACAGGGACAGTAAACCACAAAGGTGAAATCTATCTAAATGTAGTGTACCAGGCCATGACGGTACTGTTCATCTGGCTACAACGGCCTTTAACTACACCCGCGAGCTGAAAGACTGAGGAGAACAGTGAGGCAAAGGTCGAGAAAACAACTGCACAGCAGCACCAGCATTACTCTGCCACCTCAGCTCAGTCAGTGGAGATGAACCTCCTCAACCTTAAGCCATGAGCCTTATTGTACACAAACTACTGCCAGCTATTCAGTAACTACACTGTAACACGTCTGTAGTCTTTACAGCATGACTACTGAATAACGCCCAAACTCCTCCTGTAGAACAAGAATACAGCAGGTTACTGTACTGCAGATCTGGGGCAAAACTCTACAATCACAACGCTCTAATTCTACAATCACAGCGCACTAACTCTACAATCACAGCGCACTAACTCTACAATCACAGCGCTCTAATTCTACAATCACAGCGCTCTAATTCTACAATCACAGCGCACTAACTCTACAATCACAGCGCTCTAATTCTACAATCACAGCGCTCTAACTCTACAATCACAGCGCACTAACTCTACAATCACAGCGCTCTAATTCTACAATCACAGCGCACTAACTCTACAATCACAGCGCTCTAATTCTACAATCACAGCGCTCTAACTCTACAATCACAGCGCTCTAATTCTACAATCACAGCGCTCTAACTCTACAATCACAGCGCTCTAATTCTACAAATCACAACGCTCTAATTCTACAATCACAGCGCTCTAATTCTACAATCACAGCGCTCTAACTCTACAATCACAGCGCTCTAATTCTACAATCACAGCGCTCTAATTCTACAATCACCGCGCTCTAATTCTACAATCACCGCGCTCTAATTCTACAATCACCGCGCTCTAATTCTACAAATCACAGCGCACTAACTCTACAATCACAGCGCTCTAATTCTACAAATCACAACGCTCTAATTCTACAAATCACAACGCTCTAATTCTACAATCACAGCGCTCTAATTCTACAATCACAACGCGCTAACTCTACAATCACAACGCGCTAACTCTACAATCACAACGCGCTAACTCTACAATCACAACGCGCTAATTCTACAATCACAACGCGCTAACTACAATCACAGCGCGCTAATTCTACAAATCACAGCGCTCTAATTCTACAATCACAGCGCTCTAATTCTACAAATCACAACGCTCTAATTCTACAAATCACAACGCTCTAATTCTACAATCACAGCGCTCTAATTCTACAATCACAACGCGCTAACTCTACAATCACAACGCGCTAACTCTACAATCACAACGCGCTAACTCTACAATCACAAGGCTCTAATTATACAATCACAGCGCACTAATTTTGAGCAGGATCTAGGCACATCTCTCCTGAAAAAACATTTACTTAGATGAGTTAAGCGCTTACGTTTATTTACAGTTCGCTGATATGTCCGATGTTTCGTTTACAAGTGGCCGATATTAGGGGGTAGTGCGCAGGTAGGCCCGTAACAAAGCCCATCCTAAATAACGGGTGTTTCCGCACTAGATGCGCAAGATTACAATATTGTAGCGATGTTTAAATATTGTGTTCAGATGTGATTTTTTGTGAGAACGAAATTTAGATGCCTCGCTAATTTAGTTTTTTTTTTAATTTGCAAAGCGATTGGCAAAGAGAGAGAGTAGAAATGCACAATTTCTATATTGTTGTTATGAGCCTAAATGTTAGTAAACTGATACCAAACGTGAAAAGTGGTGTTCGAAACTTTTTTTCCCTTAAATTTACGCAAGTAAAGAGTAATAAGGAACTTAAACTTGACTCTCGCTGCCGCCATTCTTATAGTACTGCATTGCTAGCTACGTAACGCTAGCTACGCTGCACTGGGAGAGAGAAAAACGCTAGCTATAGAGACGCACCTTGTTTTGCGAATACGCCAGAAAACAGCAAACTAATCTCTAAATAATTTGTACAATTTTGTTTAGTTGGCGTAGGACTAACATTACTGGTGTGTAGGTGCACTAGCTAGGTAGCACAATCTACCTCCATTTGGTTAAGCTAGTCACCAGTTTTCTCTTGCTAGCTTTAACCAAATTTATTTTGCACCTATGTACTTAAAAAAAGGTTATAAAATGTTTACAATAATACAATAAATACAATAAATAATACAATAAATGATTTGTGACAAGAACAGTGTCTTTGTTTTAGTTTGTTTTAGTATTTAATAATTTTACCAATAATTTACAGAATTAAAATAAATGCAGTAATGCCTTTTCAAAGTAGTAAAAAATGATGCTAGCAATTACAGTACTGTGCTAATTACTGTCAGAAAAATATACTTAAACCATATTTATTATTTATTCATTACTATTATTATTATATAGGTACTGTAATTAAAATGTAAATACTGTGAAAATTACAATGTAATCTGTGACGTCTGAGGACCCACACAGAAAACCCTACCTTTAAGAGTTTAAGTGGGTGACTCACCTAGACTGCCAGCGAATGTGATGAGCTCCTGCAACTTAAACTGAGAAAGAGAAAAAACAAAACACAGCTAAATTCAATAATGGAGCAAAATGTTTTTTGCAGTCTACTGCGACACATCTGTATGAGCTTTACTGGGACTACATTTTTTTTATGTATAAACACTACTGGTGAAAAGTTTTAGAACACCTCCAATTTTCTTGGCTTTTATTGACATTTAAGTAATTCAAGTCCAGAGGCCTCACGGTACAAAGGTAAGCAGTGAACAGTCAGGGCTTTTTAGGGGACACAGTATTCTAAGTATTCCGAACCTTACAGATCTTTCCTTTAGAGAAATGACAGATAAAGAGTGTGGTGACGTGGTGACAGCTCAACACTGGACCAGGTCTCAGTTTCAACTGTGAAGAGAAGCCTTGGAGCAGGCTTGCTTGAGCCATGCAGCACTGCCAGTAGACTAAAATATTGGGGGTGTTCTAAAACTTTTGACAGGTAGGATATATATTTAAAATTATATATATATATATATATATATATATATATATATATATATATATATATATATATATATATATTAGAGAGAGACAGCTTCATTTCTTAAAAAAAATACTAATAATATTAATAAAAAAAAAAATATATATATATATATATATATTTTTTTTTTTAAGAAATGAAGCTGTCTCTCTCTAATATATATATATATATATATATTAGAGAGAGACAGCTTCATTTCTTAAAAAAAATATATATATATAGAGAGAGAGAGTGTATTTAAATACAACACAAGGTTATCTATTATCATCTAGCTGTCGAGGATTTAAATACAACACAAAATTATGACCTGCTGCAAATCTTTATCTATATCTATACAGTACTTCAAAACAAAATATTGCGACATATATATATATATATATATATATATATATATATATATATATATAATTATCATATATCATAATAATTATTATTTATCTGTTTATTCATATTTATTATTAGTTATTTATTTATTGGATAATAAAAACTTTTATTTATACATTTTTATGTGAAATTATACAGGAAAACGACCAAAATCTGCACCCAACAACTGGGGTTACACATAGGGCCCAGCCAATTTCCTTACATTAAAAATGTAATTTGACTGAATCTGTAAAAAAGTCACAGGAGATTCTTAAACCCATCTCTGAATCAGCAGTCTGACTCCATGTGAACCGTCCATCATTTGTACTACACCTGCTGCACCCAGTCACCTTACATAAGGGATGCCTCTCTTCCTTATCCATCAGAAACTGCACTTCTGTAAAGTACACTGCACCTAATAGTTGTATAAACCTACTGTACAGCTACGTATCTACTGGATTGTCTATTAAGGTGGTCCCGAACAACCCCCTACCCTGTTTATCTTAGTATCTGTCTGCTGTAACACATTCTCTTCAACTAAGGAAGGTTCTTGTTAATCAGGTGTGTTGGGAGCAGGGTAGACACTACAATAAGTGTGTCCCAATTCAGGGGCTGCATCCTTCAAAGGGCACGCTTGACCCACAAAGACTGGGTAGACTGCGTAGGCCGGAACGAGACAGTCTACTCTACGGCAGATTTCCAGTTTGCGTCAGCACTGCTGTCCCTGCGCTTACCGTTACGTCCTGAAGTTATATGCATACATCTTCACCAAATAATCATAAAAAATAATACATTTCAGCAAAAGTGTGATTATTGATAACCTCGCTGGCACGCGATGAATCTCGGAATATGCTGGCTGGAGAAGGATCCACCCGTCCAATCATTCGTTCTTATGGAGGACATATTTCTCGGCCGCATACGAAGGAGCCTATGAAACGGGACAGCCTAGTCACGCTACTGTGACGCAATTGGCCTTTAAATACAGCCTCTGAAGGATGCAGTCCCTGAATTGGGACACACTAAATGTGCAGGGCTGGATGGTCTATTATCTAGTCAAATGAAGCACAGTGTCCTGGAGGAGCTAAACCTCTGTAGGTCGATGGAACAGCTACACAGTCGACTCTGACTTTATAAGTAACTTACAGAGGCGAGACCCACCTGAAGGTTTCTAGCTAGGGCCACATCTCCTGTCTCAAACGCACTCAGCATGCTGTTCATAGTGGTGCCCAGGTAGTTGTAGGTACTGTTGAGGAAGAGACAGCAATAAAGTTTCATGATTTTTATTTTATTATTAGGTCTTTATTATTTATTTCCAAAGAATCTTAATGTGTGTCCAGCCACAAGGGTTAACATACATACAGATCAGGTCATAAGTAAGGAGGTTATCATATCAGGGGTGATAGGAGTGGAGGACGAGTGTATGGATGACTTTATGCTAGGGATGCACCGATCTGATACTAGGCTGGATTGCTGGATTGGGTATTGAATAATTAGGCCGATCCACAGGACTGATCCATTCACTGAACCTGATTCCTGCACCGCCTGTATTTTCTCTTATAATGTTTCACAAGATGGGAGAATACAGATAGGGGGATCTTTGACCATTCCTCTTTGCACAATCTCTCTAAATCATCCAGCGACCTGGGTCCTCTCCTCTGCACTCTCCTCTTCAGCTCACCCCACAGGTTTTCAATGGGGTTGAGGTCTGGGGACTGAGATGGCCATGGGAGGAGCTTGATTCTGTGTGTGGTGAACCAGTTCTGTGTAGATTTGGCCATATGTTTTGGGTCATTATCTTGCTGAAAGACCCAGTGACGACCCATCTTCAGCTTTTGGGCAGAAGCCACCAGATTTTGTTTTAAAATGTTCTGGTATTTCAGAGCATTCATGATGCCATGCACCCTAACAAGGTTCCCAGGGCCTTTGGAAGAGAAACAGGGCCACAGCATCACTGATCCTCCCTCATATTTCACAGTGGGCATGAGGTGCTTTTCTGCATACTCAGCTCTTGTGTTACGCCAGACCCACTTAGAGCATTTGTTGCCAAAAAGCTCTATCTTAGTTTCATCTGACCAAAGCACACGGTCCCAGTTGAAGTTCCAGTACTGCTTAGCAAACTCCAGACATTTGCGTTTATGATTGTGAGTGAGAAAAGGTTTTTTCAGTGCATGCCTCCCAAACAGCTTGTTGCCATGCAGATAGCGCCTGATGGTTGTTTTGGAGACTTTGTGACCCCAAGAAGCTACCATTTGTTGCAATTCTGTAACAGTGAGCTTTGGAGACCTTTTTATTTCTCTTATCATCCTCCTCACTGTGCGTGGTGGCAAAATAAACTTGCGTCCTCGTCCAGGCTTGTTTACCACTGTTCCAGTTGTTTTAAACTTCTTAATAATTCCTCTGACAGTAGATATGGACAGGTGGAGGTGAGTGGCTATTTTCTTGTAGCCATTGCCTGACTTGTGGAGGTCAACACACATCTGCCTTACTTGAATGGTATGTTCCTTTGTCTTTCCCATGTTGAAGAGAAATGGCCTCTAAGTCACACCATATTTATACTCCAGGGAAACAGGAAGTTGTGAATTATTAATTAAATGTTCCTACATACTCTGATCAACTTCGTAAACTACTGTAGAATTGACAGAAATACTTTAATTAGATTTATTTTCTAAGAAATGTTAGGGGTGCCAATAATTGTGGAACAGGTGATTTTATGAAGAATAATTATTTCTTAGTCAGGGATTTTTTTTTTCCCCTTAAAATTCACTTGAGTTAAAGGCTGGATTTGACTCTTTTTTCCATCGTGGTCTTATATTATTTAGAAAAAAACTCAATTTATTAGAAGCTAAAGAACACATCTTAACCAGGGGTGCCAATAATTATGGAGGGCACTGTATATATTATTGACTTGACTTGATCAATTCAACAACGGTATCGTTGTTTATGTAGTTGTAAAGTTTATGTAGTTATCATATCGGAACAGAGAAAGTCGGATCAGTGCATTAGTGTAGATTAGTCCTGCTGGTCATTCTTATCACTTTAATGACTTTAAGAAATGAAGGAGAAAAAAAAGAGCATCCAGGAACATGAGAATTAGATTAATCAGAGACAGACCTCCCAACAGCACCGTTCACTCCTAACGCCACTGCCCCCAACAGTTGCTAAACAGTGAGAAAGAAGCATTGATGGACACCTGCACAGGTACAGTAAAACAGCATCCAACTACAACATGGTTCCAAACTGAAAGGCATTATTTTGAGCCAAAGGCTAAAAGTAAAAGATGTACCTCGTCCACTCCGTACAGGACAGACCAACCGCGTGGGCGGCAGTAACAGATACACTGGCCCAGATCCCTGAGATCCAGTGCGCTGAACTTCAAGCCTCTGAAAGAAGGAATCTGATTCTCAATGCCCTCCAGAATCGCCCTCACCTCCACTGAGAGGGGGAAGATGAGGAGAGGTGAAGGGAGGAGAGAGAAGACAGGAATTGCACCTTCAAAATGATCCATGATCTAATGGATTTTCCCAAAGTATTATTCAAAAATTTAGGAAATTGGTCAAGAAACTCTCAATTTAGCCACTTTTGAGGTTTTGTAGGGAGTGCTTGTGAAGTGCTGGTGAGTGGTGTGTACATATGCAATGCCTACAGTTCACTCCAGTCATGGAGGGTAAATGATAGTAGTAGAAAGGGAGCTCAGGTGCTGCTGATGCCACCTCCTTCAGGAACATCCTCAACGCCTCTGAGGAAAAGGTGACAGACAGGGAGGTGCTGTTATTACAATTAGTACAAATACCTAAATTAAAATGATAACCCTCATAGGTCAGAGGAAGAGGAAAACCATATAGGACCTGTTTACACCCGGCGCTAACATGTGCATTGTATCCGGATTGTATCCGGATCCACTTTGACTGGATTCTGTTTACACTAGTCATTAAAATGCGCCTCCAGTCGGACCAGTGGAAATCTCCAGATTTTACTTTCCCACATAAAAAGCCACACCAACAGAATCGGGTCAAAGTGGATCCAGGTACTGATCCAGAAAATCGGCTGTTCCGAGAAACCAAAATCTGAGAAAATCGGATTTGGGCCACTTGACCTGCTGTGTGAATGTAGCCAGTCATCACACCGGGGTTCAAATCAGACACTCCTACTTCACTGATTTTGAGAGAAATGAATGAGAAATGTAAAGACGGCAAACCTGCATTAGTGGGCTTGAAGAAGAAGGGTGAAATGACGGCGATGGCGTCAGCTCCTACTGAAGCAGCGTGGCGAGCCTGCAGAAGCACAGGACACTTTACTCCTCGGTTTCAGCACATGCACTAATATCATCACTGAGGTTAGGGTTACTGACTGGGTGTAAATAAGGAAGCAGCACCAACTTTGTAACAGACTGAGTGATTTACATCCAGTATGAATCGGCAGTGTGTGCAGTTTTTACAGCCTGACAATAATTACTGCGATTTAATTCCAGTATGAATTTGATGTAGGTGTTTGTTTTTGTATAGTCCAAAAAATTGTCCATACTTGTGGGGTTATTTCAATCCAGTATGAATCTGCAGTGTGTGTAGTTCTCACAGTCTGACAGGAATATCTGTATAATCCAGTATGAATCTGACGTGTGTGTTTTTCTGTAGTCCGAAATGAATAATTGTTGGGCGGTTTTAATCCAGTATGAATCTGCACTGTGTGTAGTTCTTACAGTCTGAAAATAATTACTGTGGAGTGATTTAATACCAGTATGAATTTGATGTAGATGTTTGTTTGTATAGTCCAAAAATCATAATTGTGGGGTTATTTCAATCCAGTATGAATCTGCAGTGTGTGTAGTTCTTACAGTCTGACAGGAATATCTGTATAATCCAGTATGAATCTGCAGTGTGTGTAGTTCTTACAGTCTGACAGGAATATCTGTATAATCCAGTATGAATCTGATGTGTCCGTTTCTGTAGTCCGAAATTAATAATTGTTGGGCGGTATTAATCCAGTATGAATCTGCAGTGTGTGTAGTTCTTACAGTTTGACCAAATGTTCTGTGGAGTGATTTAATTCCAGTATGAATGTGTTTTTTATAGGCCAAAAATAATAACTGTGGGGTAATTTTAATCCAGTATGAATCTAATGTATGTGTAGTTTTTACAGCCTGACAGTAATACTCATAGGGTGATTTGAATCCAGTATGAATCTGCAGTGTGTTTTTTAAACAGTCTGACAATAATAACTGTGGAGTGATATAAATCCAGTATGAATCTGATGTATGCATTTTTCTATATTCTGAAAATAATCATTGTTGGGTGATTTTAATCCAGTATGAATCTGCAGTGTGTATTTTGTACAGCCTGACATAATGGTGATGTCTATGAGAAAGACAAAGCACAAATAATGGAACACTCACCAGCTCCTGAGAGTCTTTTACATTCAAGCAGCCAACATGAACAATGACCTGGTCAAGTCTGAGACACACACACACACACACACACACACACACACACACACACACACACACACACACACACACACACACAGTATTCAGTACAAGCAAACTGCTGAGACAGTATTTTTCAATCATCTCTGACGCTCTGCCTGATAGAACTTACTTCCCCTTTCCCTGCCGACACCACTCCTCCACCAGCTGTTTCCTCTCCCCCAGACTGAGGGAGCAGCCTTCGCCTGTGGTCCCATTCACTAGACCAAACAAGTACATTTAACAAAACTCCCATAATACTAATATTATCTCTGTCCATCTCGCTGTCTGCACATACAGCACTTACCAAACACGCTTCTCACGCCCTGTTTCTGAAGCAGGTAGTCAACATACGGCCCAATCACTGGCAGGTTCAGCTCTCTGGACACAAGAGCAGAACAGAAAATGCAAAGTTAAAAAAAGTAAAAAAAGAGGACGGTGCACATTCACACACACACATGTTCGGTGGCCCTGACCATAATTTGCACCGTATTTGAAGGTTTAATAGGATTTTGGACGGTGAGGTCAAATTAAAAAATAATTCTATATATTTTTACATATCAGTGTTATAATAGTGTTATAATAGTTATAAACACTAATAATAACACTCCTACAGAAAGTGGTGGAGGTTCTCCATCACTGTGTTCATCATTACAACATCTCCAAAGTTCTCCTCTCTCATGGAGTCTAGTATTATTTAGAGTTCTCCTCAGATCAACACCTGGTTTGGTGGTAAATCAGAGCTTAATGATGGTAAATCAGGTGAGCTGCTGCTGCTGCTGCTGCTGCTGATGGAGTTGAACACATCCTCCACGCTGTGCTGGCTGGACTGAGGGTGGGCGTCCAGGAGAAACCTGGAGGAACCGAGCTCTGTTCTTCAGACTAGCTCACCGACAAGATCTCACTACTTTCCTTCTTCAGAATGAGAAGCTCTTGTTTCTCCTTTTTACTGGATTTATCTTCACCTGCTTCATCTGTTCTGATGAGATCTGATGGAGCTTCTACAGGAAAAACTGATTAGGTACTTAAAACATGTATCTGGGTCAGAACATCTCCAAAACACCAGGCAGGTCTTGTGGGGTGTTTCTGGGATGCAGTGGCCAGTATCTACCAAGAGTAGTTAAAGAAAGGCCCCACCCCACAACGTACAGGACATAATGTCCTGGTGCCACAGGTCCCACAGGACACCTTCAGAGGTCACGTGGAGCCCATGTCTGTGTCTATGTGAATAGTCATGGTCATGTTCATATATTCACACAGCTCGGTTTGGCTCAGATACATGATGACTAAAAGAAGGAGGGAAAAGGTCTTTACCCTTGTGGAGTGAGTGGAGTGAAGGTAGCTGCTACCAGCCCAGTGAGCTGCCCCATGCCTGGAGACATCCCTGCTGCACAACACAAATCACACCACATCTCAGCTGATCCTCAGGTTCTTATAGACGTTCTAGAAAGAACCTGTGACTTGATACTGAAGGCTGACATTTTCAAAAGTGTCAAAAAAAGTAGTCAAAAAGTGGACATTTCTACTAGACACTGATCAGCCATAACATTAAAACCACCTACCTAATATTTTACATGCCCCCCCCCCAAATCTACATTTACATTTATGGCATTTAGCTGATGCTCTTATCCAGAGCGACTTACAAGGTTACTGGTATTACAGAGGAGGGTCAGTGTGACGTTAGGAATCTGGCCCAAGGACTTTTATTGGTGTAGCACAGCACAGTCACCCAGACCAGGAATCGAACCCCAGTCTCCCACAGGGTGTAATAGCTCACTGGCAGGTGGAGGTGTTATCTGTTGCACCACACTCTACTTCAAGACTTCTGAAGGTGTCCTGCTGTGGTGTCTGGCACCAAGACCAATGTTAGCAGCAGATCCTGTAAGTCCTGTAAGTTGTCCCTATAGCTGGTTCACCGGTTGTCCTTCCCTAGAGCACTTTCTGGTCTTTACTGACCACTGCATATGGGTAAAGGTAAAGGTGCATAAAATATGTCACTGTACTACATCAAAATGTGTCCACGGTATTTGACCAATCTGTGGTAGTGAACACACACGCACACACGCGCACACACACTAGTGAACTAGGGGCTGTCATCAACAGCCTGTAGCTCAAATCGCTGAGCCACCACTGCCCCAGGGGACATCCCAGAAAACCTGCCAGATGTTTTTTTAGACGTTCTGACCCGGTCCGGTCATCTAGCCAGTACAATTTGGTTATTGTCAAAGTGTCAAAGTTTTGGCCTTCAACAAGAACTCATGGTTGTTTACTTGCTGTCTGATAAATCTGATATCTAAGATGTATGTATACATACACACACACACACACATACATACACATATATGTATGTATGTATGTGTATGTATATACATTATATATATATATATATATATATATATATATATATATATATATATATATATAAACACATATGGTTTTAATGATATGGCTGAAAATCTCAACAGTGCATGATTATATTGGATTATATACAACAGCTCACAATTCACCTTGTCCAGACATCAGCAGGTACTTTCTCATGAAGATACCCCCTGTTTTTCAGACCAGAGTAAGTAAGCACACCTGATATGTCTGAGACTGACCAGCAGACTGACTGACCAGCAGTGCACTAACTGCTCAACGAACAGACCAAACACTTCATTTAAGCTTAACAGCAAAACCACATAAACGTGAGGATTTTACCCAGCTATGCTTCTGATCCGCAGCCGCCGTCCTGCTCGACCGAGGAGCTGCAGCAATAAAACAGCAGCATCCAGCTACTTGTTTGCTGAGTTCGCTGAAGACAGCAGTGAAGGCATACGGCAGTCACATGAAGCCTCGACGTCTCTGGGAAATGTAGTTCGTCGTGAAATGTAGTTCTTCGCTACCCAATAGAATTTTACAGTGGGCGTGTCAAAGGCGCGAACGTTATTCCTATTGGCCTAAACGCCTGTCAGTCACAAAGAAAGCGTGTTTACGGTATTTTTTTGTAAGAATCACAATTACAATAAACAACATTTCGGTGCGGTTATATTTTCCAAAACATAAAATTATCGGACAATTAGCGCTTTAAATATGAGATATTAGACATTTAAAATAAATACAACAATAAATCCGGTGCGGAATCCGTCACCAAGGGCAGAAACGGACCAATCAACGCTGAGAACGGTGCAGCACGTGATTCAATGAGTCGGCTTGTCAAAGTATTTATTTTAGCTGTTTATTTTTATCAGTTGTCAAATTTAACAATATTTAACAATAAAATATTAAAAAAACATTTATTTATATATAAATAAACACGAAAAGTGTTTAGGTAGAAATCGTGTGCAAAGGCAGTTAACCCTCAAACATGTATGGCATACAAAATGTTCAGTCGAAAACGTGAACGCTTTTAAAAATGGCATATAAATCAAATAATAACGTAGCTAGCGAAATAATAAAATAATACTTTGGTTCAAAAACGAAAACAAACAACAACAAAAAAAAGCTGACGTCGGGTTTGCGTGTTACCCGGATGCAGCTGACTGACGTAGCTAGCTAGCTAGCAGAAGAACTTACCGAGGCAGCATCCGGTTGGTTTGGGCACCGGAGCACAAAAACGAGAATTTGCCCCAGTTGACCAGACCTGGGGCACGGACGGAGAGCTGGTCTCGCACCTCAGGAGGCTCAGCATCAACCCGACCCGACTCTCCCTCCATGGCTGAGCTCAGCGAGCTCATTATTGAGCTAATTAGCCAGCCGAGCAGACCGCAGCACTCGCTAGCCTTCTCCCTTTAAACCTGAAGGAGCGGCAGCAGCTGTGACAACAACACCGAGCTGTCAGCGCCCAGATCTCCAAGGAAGGAGCCGTGAAGCCGGTTATTATCGTCTAATATGTGGGTCGTTTTACTGTCGAGTCGTTTCTTAGGCTTGTCGACCTGAGTCTGGTCGTTAGGGATGAACCTTTAATGAATATCTAGACAAATAGGTAGGATAGCTGTAGCTGTAGCACAGCACAGCACAGGTGTCCAGCTAGTTCACAGTGGTTAGTCAAAGTAAAAGCTGCTCTTGACCTCTTTATAAGGTCAGTTTGAGACTGCAATTGCTGTTAAAGTAGCTATAAGCACAGTTTACTGTCAAAGCAAAGCCTATTGCTATTGCCTAGCTGAATGTGTCTGTAAAGGAGACAGCTGTGCCCTCATTTCCCTCCAGGCCTGCTGCGTCTGTGTACTTTGTGGTATGCCAGCGTGTCAGGTGTGTGCCGTACGTCCAGGTCTCGGAGCCGTGGAGGAGGACAGGTGTGGCAGAATGAGCTGGTGAAGGAGTCCAGAGAAGTGTGTGTGTGTGTGTGTGTGTGTGTGTGTGTGTGTGTGTCAGTGTCACGCTCCACTTTCTACATATTAAGGCAAAGGAATTGCCAACAAGACTTGCTGCTCACTTGCTGACCCCCTACTGAGGAGTGCCCCTACTGCCCGGCATGGACCACTGACAGGTGACGGAGGGAGATTTGGGCAGCTGATGAGTGAGTGATGTTTTGTAGATCATTTCCCTGCGTTCCCAAGGCGGCGTGCCCGTCAGAGCTGCTGGAGGAAATGGCTTGCTGAGGACAGTCATGGTTAGAGGCTGTCTGTTGTGACACCACCTTATATAAGAGTCGTGTGTGTGGAGGTTGTGGGTGCTTCTTTGGGGCCATGATGTCGCCCGCCTTCGTGCTGCTGCTGCTGCTGCTGGGCTTCTCCGTCCGGATCTCCAAAGCCATGACCCGAGACGAGAAGCACAGGTTAAGGTATGTGTTCTGCTGCGGTTCTGCTGCGGTTCTGCTGCGGTTCTGCTGCTGTTCTGGTGTGTGTGTGTGTTGCGTTTGGATTGTGGTGTGTGTTTTTCGTGTGCACTAACCCGACTGTGTTTGCTCCTGCAGGAATCAAGTGGTTGAGATGTTTGACCACGCTTATCAGAATTACATGGTAAGTCAGAGGAACCTTTCATTTAACCCCTTGCTCTTGTTTTCAGGTGTTGGAAAAAGTGCTCACCAGTAGCTTTGGGCTGAGCCAACTCGATGTATTGGTTGGCTGATGTTGACGACCATTACTGTATTGGTTATTCTGTATCAGCGAAATGCCTCAACCAATACTGACCTTTTTAACCCCTTAAAATTACAGATACAGTATTCTGTCGGCAACAAAAAAAATCCTATTGATCTATTCACAGTGGGCTATTTTGGGCTACATTGAGGTACATACAGTGTCTGCGCTCTCAAACATGAAAAGTGGCAGAAGGGTTCTTTATGCAGTGATGTAGAAGAACCACTTTTGCCCTCAGGGACCCCAGACAGATCAGAATACAGGGAAAAACCAGGGATCTTTACCATGCCATAGAACCCGTGTACCGCTTTTGGGCGACGCCATAGAACCCCGTGTAGCACTTTTGGGTGGTACCTTAGAACCTTGTGTAGCACTTTTGGGTGGTACCTTAGAACCTTGTGTACCACTTTTGGGTGGTACCTTAGAACCTTGTGTACCACTTTTGGGTGGTACCTTAGAACCTTCTGTACCACTTTTGGGTGGTACCTTAGAACCTTCTGTACCACTTTTTGGTGGTACCTTAGAACCTTGTGTACCACTTTTGGGTGGTACCTTAGAACCTTGTGTACCACTTTTGGGTGGTACCTTAGAACCTTGTGTACCACTTTTGGGTGGTACCTTAGAATCTTGTGTACCACTTTTTGGTGACGCCATAGAACACTGTGTACCACTTTTTGGTGGTACCTTAGAACCCCGTGTACCACCTTTTGGTGACGCCATAGAACCCCGTGTACCACTTTTGAGCGACGCCAAAGAACCCTGTGTACCACTTTTGGGCGATGCCATAGAACCCCGTGTACCACTTTTGTGTGACGCCATAGAACCCCGTGTACCACTTTTGTGTGACGCCATAGAACCCCGTGTACCACTTTTGTGTGACGCCATAGAACCCCGTGTACCACTTTTTGGTGACGCCATAGAACACTGTGTACCACTTTTTGGTGACGCCATAGAACACTGTGTACCACTTTTTGGTGACGCCATAGAACCCCGTGTACCACTTTTTGGTGACGCCATAGAACACTGTGTACCACTTTTTGGTGGTACCTTAAAACCCCGTGTACCACCTTTTGGTGACGCCATAGAACACTGTGTACCACTTTTGAGCGACGCCAAAGAACCCTGTGTAACACTTTTGGGTGATGCCATAGAACCCCGTGTACCACCTTTTGGTGACGCCATAGAACCCCGTGTACCACTTTTGTGTGACGCCATAGAACCCCGTGTACCACTTTTGTGTGACGCCATAGAACCCCGTGTACCACTTTTGTGTGACGCCATAGAACCCCGTGTACCACTTTTGTGTGACGCCATAGAACCCCGTGTACCACTTTTGTGTGACGCCATAGAACACTGTGTACCACTTTTTGGTGACGCCATAGAACCCCGTGTACCACTTTTTGGTGACGCCATAGAACACTGTGTACCACTTTTTGGTGGTACCTTAAAACCCCGTGTACCACCTTTTGGTGACGCCATAGAACACTGTGTACCACTTTTGAGCGACGCCAAAGAACCCTGTGTAACACTTTTGAGTGATGCCATAGAACCCCGTGTACCACTTTTGTGTGACGCCATAGAACCCCGTGTACCACTTTTGTGTGACGCCATAGAACCCCGTGTACCACTTTTGTGTGACGCCATAGAACCCCGTGTACCACTTTTTGGTGACGCCATAGAACACTGTGTACCACTTTTTGGTGGTACCTTAAAACCCCGTGTACCACCTTTTGGTGACGCCATAGAACACTGTGTACCACTTTTGAGCGACGCCATAGAACCCCGTGTACCACTTTTGTGTGACGCCATAGAACCCCGTGTACCACTTTTGTGTGACGCCATAGAACCCCGTGTACCACTTTTGTGTGACGCCATAGAACCCCGTGTACCACTTTTGTGTGACGCCATAGAACACTGTGTACCACTTTTGAGCGACGCCAAAGAACCCTGTGTAACACTTTTTGGTGGTACCTTAAAACCCCGTGTACCACCTTTTGGTGACGCCATAGAACACTGTGTACCACTTTTGAGCGACGCCAAAGAACCCTGTGTAACACTTTTGGGTGATGCCATAGAACCCCGTGTACCACCTTTTGGTGATGCCATAGAACCCCGTGTACCACTTTTTGGTGACGCCATAGAACCCCGTGTACCACCTTTTGGTGATGCCATAGAACCCCGTGTACCACTTTTGTGTGACGCCATAGAACACTGTGTACCACTTTTTGGTGACGCCATAGAACACTGTGTACCACTTTTTGGTGACGCCATAGAACACTGTGTACCACTTTTTGGTGATGCCATAGAACCCCGTGTACCACTTTTTGGTGACGCCATAGAACACTGTGTACCACTTTTGAGCGACGCCAAAGAACCCTGTGTAACACTTTTGGGTGATGCCATAGAACCCCGTGTACCACCTTTTGGTGATGCCATAGAACCCCGTGTACCACTTTTGTGTGACGCCATAGAACCCCGTGTACCACTTTTGTGTGACGCCATAGAACACTGTGTACCACTTTTTGGTGATGCCATAGAACCCCGTGTACCACTTTTTGGTGACGCCATAGAACACTGTGTACCACTTTTGAGCGACGCCAAAGAACCCTGTGTAACACTTTTGGGTGATGCCATAGAACCCCGTGTACCACCTTTTGGTGATGCCATAGAACCCCGTGTACCACTTTTGTGTGACGCCATAGAACCCCGTGTACCACTTTTGTGTGACGCCATAGAACACTGTGTACCACTTTTTGGTGATGCCATAGAACCCCGTGTACCACTTTTTGGTGACGCCATAGAACACTGTGTACCACTTTTGAGCGACGCCAAAGAACCCTGTGTAACACTTTTTGGTGGTACCTTAAAACCCCGTGTACCACCTTTTGGTGACGCCATAGAACACTGTGTACCACTTTTGAGCGACGCCAAAGAACCCTGTGTAACACTTTTGGGTGATGCCATAGAACCCCGTGTACCACCTTTTGGTGATGCCATAGAACCCCGTGTACCACTTTTGTGTGACGCCATAGAACCCCGTGTACCACCTTTTGGTGATGCCATAGAACCCCGTGTACCACTTTTGTGTGACGCCATAGAACCCCGTGTACCACCTTTTGGTGACGCCATAGAACACTGTGTACCACTTTTGAGCGACGCCAAAGAACCCTGTGTAACACTTTTGGGTGATGCCATAGAACCCCGTGTACCACCTTTTGGTGATGCCATAGAACCCCGTGTACCACTTTTTGGTGACGCCATAGAACACTGTGTACTACTTTTTGGTGACGCCATAGAACCCCGTGTACCACTTTTGTGTGACGCCATAGAACCCCGTGTACCACTTTTGTGTGACGCCATAGAACCCCGTGTACCACTTTTTGGTGACGCCATAGAACACTGTGTACTACTTTTTGGTGACGCCATAGAACACTGTGTACCACTTTTTGGTGGTACCTTAGAACCCCGTGTACCACCTTTTGGTGACGCCATAGAACACTGTGTACCACTTTTGAGCGACGCCAAAGAACCCTGTGTAACACTTTTGGGTGATGCCATAGAACCCTGTGTAACACTTTTGGGTGATGCCATAGAACCCTGTGTAACACTTTTGGGTGATGCCATAGAACCTTGTGTACCGCTTTTGGGCAATGCCATAGAACCCTGTGTGTCCTCCTAGCTGTTTGTCAGGTTGTGTCGGGTCGGCCGACGGCGCGGTCTAGATTATCATAGAGAGTGTAGCCGGTCCAGTCCTGCGTTATTGTGGGGAATGGCCTGATTTGTCCTGGAATGGGATTTGTCTGTTCCTCTCAGGTGTGTGTGTGTGTGTGTGTGTGTGTGTGTGTGTGTGTGTGTGTGTGTGTGTGTTCGGCTCGTAGTCTGCAGCCCCTTTTCTACTCTGTGTTTCACTGAAATCCTCTTTGTCTCGCACACATTTCTGAGCCCAGCAGCTCTGAGTGGCTTTTCGTAGGGTTTTGAAGCGTAGTGCCACGTGTGGGCTAGACTCTGCTAATGCCGCAGCGCGCCGGTCAGGAGTGTGTATTTGGATTAGGCTGAGGGAGCGAGGCGGGATGGGGAGACCAGAAACTCTACTGAAAGACCATCCGTGGGTTTTCTGTTATTGCTCTTTATTCTCTCTATTATTCTCTTTCAAATCTCTCTCTCTCTCTCTCTCTCTCTCTCTCTCTCTCTCTCTCTCTCTCTCTCTTTACCCCTGTCTCTCTCTATTCTCTTTGTACATCTCTCTCGCTCTCTCACTCTCAGGACCATGCTTACCCAGCGGATGAGCTAATGCCTTTGACGTGTCGAGGACGAGTACGAGGGTTGGAGCCCAGTAGAGGAGATGTGGATGATGCCCTGGGGAAGTATGTCCACACACACACACACACACACACACACAGTAAGTAGGGGTAAGGGCTGTGTAATACATATTTTACAAACAGAAAATAATGTATTTAATGAATATTTGAGTGGGACCAAAAAAAGGGCCAGGTAGGAGTTCTCCAGTGTTCAAGAGACACATGGCACATGGGGGTCCAGTGGATTTAGGTGCTACCATTATGGCCCGAGGATCACTGGCTACAATCCAGGGTCATGCTGCCTGCCATCAGCAGCCAGAGCCCGAGCCTGAGAGAGCACAATCGGCCTGGCTCTCTACGGGTGGGTAAATCGCGTGCGCTCCCCCTCTCTCCCCACATCACTCCAGTGTGATGCCGGCTAGTAGCACATGAGAACACATTTTTGAACACATGAGATTGGTTTCCTGACCAGTCCTGGATGAAATTTTCCTTTAAATGGAGAGACTCAGTTCAGAGTGCTGTGTACTAGAAGTACTTGGTTTCATACCTGGGTTTCACAAACTACTATCCAGAAAACCTAAAGCTGTGGCTGTCTAATAGGACGAGAGGTAAGGGGCGTCTCCATTGGGCAGTTCTTGTGTGGGACCTGGGAATTGATCCTTCTAGCTCACACATCCATACATTGTAGAAAACCTTTCTGGGCCTGGGAGGCTCGAATGCTCATCTGGGCTCTGTGTTGTGTGTTTGTGCAGGTTTTCTCTCACCCTTATCGACACTCTTGACACTCTGGTGGTGAGTAAGACTTTAGGTGAAATATTTGAACCCTGCCCTTGTTTGACTTAACAAACATTAATCCAGCACTGTCCACGTCTGACCTGTCTAGCTGCTGAATAAGACAGAGGAGTTTGAGGAAGCTGTGAAAAGGGTGCTGAAGGATGTTCGTCTGGACAACGATATCGTCGTGTCCGTCTTCGAGACCAACATTCGAGTGCTGGGGTGAGCAAAGGGATCTCTCAAGCCGGGCTGGGCAGTATGACGATATTTTGTCGTATCGTGATAAATTATTTTATTGTGATGATAATATATAATATATAATTTACTTAATAAACACTGATCAGCTGCAGGTTTCATTACTAAACGGTGTAATTGGACTGGTTTAATTGGATGAAGAGCAGCAGATGTTAAATAAAACCAATGTATTCAGTACAGGAGAGTCTCTAAATAGTAGTTTATAAGAACTACTGATGTATTTAGTTTGTTATTACATGTATCATATTAAAAATCTTTAAACATCATAATACAGTATTTTTACCATATTGCCCAGCCCTACTTTCAGGTAATGAGCATCACTGATGCATTGTCATTAGTTATTGTAGAGGATTTATGTTATTATATTTTAATGATATATTATATTATATTATCTGTTTATTATTTGGTTCCATACAAGAGTTCAGTTTATCAACACTGGTTGTTAAAAAGAGTTAAAATAACATTTTGTCAGATGCCATATGTTCTACTCCTCATTACTTACAGACTAAACAGCACTTATTATTATGCGTAACGGGGTGGTAAGAGCTTGTTTTTGTATTATTATAACTACTAAAGCAATTATTAATGATTTTCACACAGCAGACCCTCTGAGTATGAACCTGGTTATAATGAGTAAATCTAATATAAGGCTGTAATTTCAGTATTTTTTCTAAAGCATATTTTGTGATGTGTGTACGCAGAGGGCTGCTAGGCGGTCATTCCATGGCGGTGATGCTGAAAGAGAGGGGGGAGCGCATGCTCTGGTATCAGGATGAACTTCTGCACATGGCCAAAGACCTGGGAATTAGACTACTGCCTGCCTTTAACACCAGCAGTGGCCTCCCGTATCCCAGAGTGAGCAAATGCACCGAAAATGCCATGTTTTCCTATCATTGTGAGGACACTTGGTCCCCACAGGGGTAGCAAGAAACGTACACACACACACACACACTCCTACATCTGTAACACTAGTAGTAGCCTGCTTTATACCCGAGTGGCTCACACACACACAAATGCCATGTTTTCCTACCACTTTGAGGACATTGGCTTCAGCACTAACAATAACCTGCCTTATACCAGCAGGACAAACTCACACACGGGAAATCTTGTTTTCTTATCATTGTGAGGACCTTGGTGCTCATATGGGTAGCAAGAGATATACACACACACATTTTCACATCTGTAGCACTAGCAGTAGCCTGCCTTACACCAGGGTGAGTGTACACACACACAAAATGTTACCCTATTATTGTGAGGACCTATGGTTTAGACACTTTCCCTCAGCTTTAGCACTAGTAGTAGACCTGCCTTATCCTAGAGTAAGAACACAGTCATGTTTTCCTATCATTGTGAGACTTGGTGAGAGTGGTACACACATCCTCCTACATCCTCAGCACTAACATTAGCCTGCCTTATCCTAATAGACCAGTCCACATCCTTATCTTCTTATCATCTGTCTAAATACACACCCACTTCACACACACATGTCGCACACGCATCATACGTTGTTCCCATAGACTTTGAAACGTTGTGAGTTTTGTGACCCACACACTTGCACACAGAAGCCTAGTTGAAATGGGATCAGGATCTTTGGTGGGGTTTTAAAAATCAGAAAAACCTTGATGTGAGTGTACAGAGACACAGAGTGTTCCTCATGTTGGCTGAACAATCACATTATCTGAATGACGGATTTCCACCTACATGCCACTAGCTTCCCAAATACTTTTTAATCTCGCAATAATCCTCCTACGTTATCTACTTTATCTTCTCATTTATCACATGTAAGGGGTTTTTAATAGAGCTATTCTATATATATATGCACTTTGTAAATTGGTTTCACTGTGAAGACCACTCACCGCTGCTTTCTTAATTTATATTAATTAATACAATTCTGAATTGATGGTTTTGCTCATATTATATCTGATTATATCTGATCAGGGTTTTTTATTAACCTCTTAAAATTATTTATTTATTTTAAAGAATTTAAAGAGTTTCTCTTTCTCCCAATTTTGGTGCTGCCAATTGACCTACCCGTTTGTAGCTTCCACTAGCAAATATGCTCACTAGGAGAGTAAGGACTTAACACACCTGTGGCCACAGATGTGGTACTGCCGGGCCTCTCTTTCAAGCGTTTTTTGTCTCTGTTTGTTTTGACTTAGGTCAACCTCCGGCATGGGGTTCGGGGTCCTGAAACTCGAACAGGCACTGAGACGGACACCTGTACCGCCTGTGCAGGCACGATCATTTTAGAGTTTGCTGCTCTGAGCCGTTTTACCGGGGACCCCATATTTGAGGTAAAAAATAGTTTAACAGTGTTTGATTTAGGTGCTTAATATTCACAGATCAGTTTATGTAGTAATAACTCATTCATTTGAGTCATTTCCATGTAATTACTGAGTAATTAGCCAAAGGACATGGACATATACACAGCATGTTTTATATAGCATTCTCTTGGTTAATAGGGATCCACATATTTGAAGAAATCAATCATTTAGGGTGGAAAACACACTATGTGGCATTTTTGCCTTAAAATATCAGTTTCAGGATTATGCTGATGCTCCACTGACTGTAACGGGGAGAACGGCATCTCCGTCATTCCCACTCCGGGCCGGAACGCTGCTACTGCACTATGCAGCTTCGGTGGTGGAGCTGCAGGAGAGAGAGAGAGAGAGAGACCTCTCACCTCAACTGCTGTGTATCGCAGCGTAACCCATAGAGTCATATTAGTGTTAAATCCTCTAGTATTACTGTACTGCCTCAGTCCACATGCCTCCCTACCTTAAGATGCTGCTCTACCTTCTGGAGCTCTCAGCTTGTCACTAAATGCATGTAAACAGCTGTCCATGAGTGGGCGCTCATGGAAAGTGTGATTTGTATTTACTGCAGTGGTGTAAAAGGGAATACCACTCCTCAACTGTAAAGGGAAGCAAAACAAAATAGCAGGTTTTTATGGTAGTGAACGAGATGCCATTCTCCCGGTTACAGTCAGTTTACCATCAAAGTTATTCTGAGGTAAAATTGCTACATAATCATAACTTGTTGAACATGTTTAGGCCCACGCAAGGAGAGCTCTTGATTTCCTGTGGGAGAAGAGGCAGAGAAACAGCAACCTAGTCGGGACAACCATCAATATCCACTCTGGAGAGTGGGTCCGCAGGGGTGAGACTGTTATCTGGTATTAACTATTACATTATGCTGAGGGCGATTGCACAGTTGCCCGAATACACAAGTCCACACTGCTTTTGGGCTTTTTTTGAGGGAGGGGCTCGTTATCATTGGTTGCTCTGACACTGAAGAATTCCACACGATCCGTGGATTGATTACACAAATTTGAACACACGTTTTTGCAAAATAGTAAAGCCTAGGTTAAATTTTCTTTACTATCCTTGGATACAAACACTGGAGTCATGGTATTTGTCTGTGCAAGAACATCTGCCATGCAGACAATAAGTCAAAGCAGTCATGTGGCAAAATGAACCCCACATGCGGCAGCAGATAGCTTTCACACCTGCAGCAGGCTGCACCATAGTCCGCCTGAAGCAAACCCCCAGTCCGCTGATTTTAGGAGGACCAGACATCGGTGCTCAGGCCAGCTCCCGGGCTCAAAATTGTCTTTCACACATGACCAAATGTACTGAACTCTCCGAGCAAGCGAACCTGGGTCTGGAAAAAAGCTGTTTACTAACCGTGCTGCATTTAAGACGTTTCTTCTTTCATTCTGTGTGATGGCAGATAGTGGCGTTGGAGCCGGCATCGACTCATACTATGAATACCTGCTGAAGGCCTATGTTCTGTTGGGAGATGACCAGTTTCTTCAGCGCTTCAATGTTGTGAGTGTTCAGCCCACAATTACAGCACTGTTATCATTCCATCTAATTCTGATGGTGGAGTTTATGTTTGCAGTCTCAGGAGTGTACTGTTGACTGAGAGTTTGCTGTGTAAGATACAGAGATAAATAGAAGACCCCCTTATTATGTCTGCTCAGTGTTTATGCAGATGAAATTAATGTAGTTTATTAGTTTATACTGAAAAGTCTAGTCTTGAGTTTGGCCATTATTAGTCTACTAAAAATGGCTGTGTAATGTATTATTATGGAAATTCTGCAATGTGATTTTAAAGAGGCCCTGATCACCTTTACCTCACCACCCGAGGTTACATTACACCGGACAAACAACACAAACAGCCAGGGGTGTGTTTGTTATTCTGCCTAAGGTCACCTTGGCTAATTGTCCATCTGCTTGTGTTTCAGCACTATGCGTCCATAATGAAGTACATCAGCCAGCCTCCACTGCTGCTAGACGTTCACATCCACAAGCCTCTACTCCCTGCACGCACTTGGATGGACTCTCTGCTTGCTTTCTTCCCTGGCCTGCAGGTGGGGCGAGAGCACTCAGACATGGCCGTGCAGCAAAGCTGTGATGCAGCATTAGGGAAAGACTTGCAGGGACGCAATCGTGTGCTAGAAGGGAGATGGGCTGCTCCCAGTGTTACCGTGCTGCTATGCTACACCGATCACATTTGAGCTTGGCAGAGCGGTACATTCAGTAAATACATTTATTGAATGTTTAATAGTTGCTGTTTGATGACTAAATAGTAAGTGTGTGAATTTGGTAGTGTGGCATTTAACAAGCCTATTTACCACCCTGTTAGTGATGAGCTCTGTGATGAGTGATGTCACTGCAACAGCTCACAGGAGTCACATAGCGTAGCTTAGCATAGCTTAAGTAAATGACGGCTTTAAGTAAATTACACATGATGGAAAGTAGGTAGATGGATAATTAAACGAAGAAATGTTGGATGAACGAAGATAAACAGAGCAGTTGATTAAAGATATGGCGACGATGGATCTCCTGAAAACATCAGGAATTTACACAATAGGAAACGTGTATATAAACAAGTTTGTTTATTAGTAAACAACACATCAACATTTCCGTAGGTGTTCCACTAATTGCTACAGCCCTAAATAGAGCATGCTTTTCGAAGAAAGGATTCAGTGGATGGATAATCAGACTAACATATAGATCAATGGAGGAATAGAGGAAAGAATGGCGTGACTGAAGTCTGGGAATCTAGGAAGCTTACCCAATAGGAATATGATACTGACAGAGAATTTAATTACTGCCTGTACAAAAAGTATAAATGTACATTTTTCTCTTGTTACCCCTAGGTGCTGAAAGGCGATATCAGGCCAGCCATTGAAACCCATGAAATGCTGTATCAGGTTACCAAAAAACACAATTTCCTTCCTGAGGTAAGTTCCTCTTTTGTCTGGTCTTTTCTAAATGCCTACACCCTTCACCACGGGACAACACACTGAAATATCACTATCAGTTACGTTACCTCATTGTCTCCGCCTCTCTCTCTCTCTGCCTCCCTCTTTTGTTATTTCAGGCATTCACTACGGATTTCAGGGTACACTGGGCACAGCATCCCCTGAGACCAGAGTTTGCTGAGAGCACCTACTTCCTTTATAAGGTATTTTTACAACAGGCAGCCGATTGTTGGTGTGGCGCAACAGATAACACCACTACCTGCCACTGAGCTACCACGCCATGTTGGAGACTGGGGTTCGATTCCCAGTCTGGATGACTATGCTGCGCTACACCAATAAGAGTCCTTGGGCAAGACTCCTAACACTACATTGGCCCTCCTTTGTAATACGAGTAACCGTGTAAGTCGTTCTGGATAAGAGCGTCTGCTAAATGCCATAAATGAACAGCGCTGTACCTTTTTCACATCATGGCCCACTCTCTTGATACTTTTTGTCTTGAGACCTACCGAGTACAAATACCAAGTACCAAATATGTGAAATAAGATGAGTATGCTATTGCTCAACAATAGAACTGTTAAATATTTGGTGACATTATAGAGGAAAAAATATGTATTTAAGAGCACATGCACTCCTGTGCAGACGTTCTAAGCACCTAATCACATTATTTAGGAGCATTTCTCTCAGCAGTGAGAGAGTTTTTCCTGTAGAAGCTCCAGATCTTATCAGAACAGATGCAGGTGAACGTAAATCCAGTAAAAAGGAGAAACAAGAGCTTCTCATTCTGAAGAAAGAAAGTAGAGAGATCTTGTCTGTGAGCTAGTCTGAAGAACAGAGCTCAGTTCCTCCAGGTTTCTTCTGGACGCCCCCCCAGTCCAGCCAGCACAGCGTGGAGGATGTGTTCAACTCCATCAGCAACAACAGCAGCAGCAGCAGCAGCTCACCTGATTCACCATCATTAAGCCCTGATTTACCACCAAACCAGGTGTTGATCTGAGGAGAACTCTAAATAATACTAGACTCCATGAGAGAGGAGAACTTTGGAGATGTTCTAATGATGAACACAGTGATGGAGAACCTCCACCACTTTCTGTAGGAGTGTTATTCTTATTAGTGTTTATAATAATAGCAGTGTTTTACTGAGCAGATAAACAGCTTTTAATTAGAATTATTTTTACAGTGCTATATAAGAAATGCCTCACTTTCATGCCCGTTCATCTTTTTAAGATAAATGTAATTAAACTTTTTGTAAACTTTTTTTTTAGTGTTTAGTTGGATTTGACAGGATGGTTTTAAGGGTTAAGCCTAGTCCAATGCGCCTAGGACAATGCGCATGCTGGCTGGAGATTCTCTATTGCCTTTACAGTGACTTGCTTAAACCTTCGTTAGGTTTCACACACGCATCCTAAAATCCAAATTAGTTCTTTATTTAACTCAAAATGTGTGACAATGAGGAGGCGGGTGAACCATGAGACTGCCCCCACACTTGCCTGGACACCCCCCTTGCTCAGCAAACTGGAGCTGGTTAAGCCTACGAGCTCCAGGTGGTGCTTAAAAGGGCTCAGTTAAAAGCCCACATAATGAGAGAGCCTTAGACAAGGAGGGGAGAGGAGTCGAAGCCTACCAGGACTTCCAAAGCCTAGGCTACAGCCCAGGTAGGGCGGGTCCTTGCCAGGACTGTCACTATGAAAACTCCTTCTTAGTAGCTTATTGGTCACACAAAAGAACAGTCTAAGCAGGCTGCTTGGTGACATCATTGGAAAGGTCCCACCTTGCTTTTAAATTTTTTTTCAATTTGCATCCTTCAAATTGCTTCAAATGTAGGCTGCATTTTTGGGCTGTATATTGAAACAGCCTTCTATGACATTGTGGCCAAGAACTGCAGCCCACCTGGGCTTTGCCCTAGGCTTTAGAACGCTGGTTCCCACAAGGGCTATAGTTATGTTCATTTACGTTAGGTTCATTTGGTGATTGGTGAAAATAAAGGTCCCTTCAGGGCTGCGCTGACCCATCGTGTGTCATGTAACTGCTGGGTCGCCATGGTTACGCCCCTTCCCCAGGAATGTGCCATAATGTACAGTGTATCTTTCACGTTTGACCCATTTGTGGTAGTGAACACACACACAGAGCGTTGGGCAGGCAACTCCAGCACCCGGGGAGCAGAGAGGGTGAAGGGCCTTGCTCAAGGGCCCAACAGTGGCAGTTTTTTTCCAAGGCCAAGTACTGTTTTACTCCCTGTTGCTTTCCTTATAGAGTTGAATAGAGTTTTACAGTGCAAAATCACACTACATGCAACCTACCCATTACCTCCCCAAACCACAGCTGTGCATGATCAGCAGAAAATCTGCATCACCTGACTTCTATTTGCTGAAGTGTCTTTCTGTGTGGTCTGACTTGTTCAATACAGTGCAGTTTGTCATGATGAGGTCATCACCATTTCCACCTGCTAAGCAGGTTTTAGTTTACCAGAACACTGGAGACAAAAGAGTAAATGGAAACAGGAATCTTATTGAAGACTTCAAAACTCTTAAAGTTCACACTAATGAGCTGCCTATCTGCTCAGTAAATCACTGATATTAGAATAAACACTAATAATAATAACACTCCTACAGAAGGTGGTGGTGGTTCTCCATCACTGTGTTTATCATTAGAACATCTCCAAAGTTCTCCTCTCTCATGGAGTCTAGTATTATTTAGAGTTCTCCTCAGATCAACACCTGGTTTGGTGGTAAATCAGGGCTTAATGATGGTAAATCAGGTGAGCTGCTGCTGCTGATGATGATGATGATGATGATGGAGTTGAACACATCCTCCACGCTGTGCTGGCTGGACTGGGGGGCGTCCAGGAGAAACCTAGAGGAACCGAGCTCTGTTCTTCAGACTAGCTCACCGACAAGATCTCACTACTTTCTTTCTTCAGAATGAGAAGCTCTTGTTTCTCCTTTTTTTCTCCTTTATCTGTTGTGATGAGATCTGGAGCTTCTACAGTAGAAACTCTCTCACTGCTGCTGAGAGACCTGGTTTAAATACTGTGATTAGGTATATACAGGACTGTATATATGGGGACCAGAATGACTCCAATTACATTGACCTGTTATCTGACCTGTAGTGCTGTGCTGATTTAGGGATGCTTCTTACTTGTTTTTTTTATGGTGACTCTTTAAGGCTACGAGGGACCCATATTACCTGGAGGTAGGGCGGACCGTGCTGGAAAACCTGAATCGCTTCGCCCGCGTCCCCTGTGGCTTTGCAGCCATGAAGGACGTCCGAACAGGAAGCCATGAGGACCGGTGAGAGATGATGAGCGGAAGTTTTATCACATTGCTGCAGTAGTGCTGGGCAGCACCATGCTGCCTAATGCCAGGCGTGGGCTAGAGGGGTATAAAGCCCCCCAGCATTGAGCTGTAGAGCAGTGGAAGAACTGTGTTCTCTGGAATGATGATGGTGGTGGTGCTCCATCCAGTGCTTTTTGGATGAGTTGAGGATAATGAGGCGGGGTGGTGATCATCCAACATCCTGACCTCGCTAACTCCATTGTCACTGGATACAATCAGATCTTCACAGCAATGTTCTAAAATCTAGTAGTAGCAGGATTTTCTTTTTTTTATACCCTTGATTTCAGAAGATGCTATGGACAAGCAGGTGTCCCAATACTTTTGTCATTGTAGTGTAACAGAACTGGATGCTTTTTTTTCTCTGGACTGACTTCAGTTTTTCTTTCTTGCTTTCTCATTCGCGCTCTCGCTCCCACCCCCGCCCCCTCTCGCACCCGATGCCTGCGTGTGTTCCAGCATGGACTCGTTTTTCCTGGCGGAGATGTTTAAATACCTGTTCCTGCTGTTTGCTGAGGAGGACGATTTGCCCTTTGATGTAGAGGATTATGTCTTCACCACTGAAGCTCACCTGCTCCCGCTCTCGCTCTCCACAGCCCTGCGCACACATGGGCCCCCTACAGACAACTCCACGGTACTGCCTTCAGATGCTTAGATCTAATGCACACACTGTGGACACTCTTAAACATAAAGGTGCTTTGAGCAATGCCATTGAAGAACCATAAAGAACCATCTTCATAATAATGTGTGAAGGTCTAAAGAACCTTTTAATTGATGTTATGGTTCTTTGCCAAGTTTAAGGTTCTGCAAAAGTGGTTCCTCTAAGGCGTCACTCCAAGAACCTTTAGAAGCACCTTCATTTTTAAGGGTGTGCAGTTGTATAGAGATGTATCCATGTACAACGCTGATTTTGAACCTCTCTCTATCGCATGCTCTCTCTCTCTTTCATATTACAGGCATTGGAGGAGCTTGATGACTCGAACTTTGAGTGGACGTGCCCAAACACCCGCCTTCTTTTCCCTGACCCGGCATACCCGCAGAACTTCCGGGAGCCAATCAGAAGTGCGGTGGACAAGAGTTGTCCACGCCCAACTCTTCCTCGGTGAGACGGAGACAGTGATGATGCCAGTCTGTCGCAGTTGTTGCTGTGCTGTGCCCTTAATTGGTGTCCTTAATTCCAGCTCATGATGTTAATGAAGTTCAAGCCCCACTGCTAGAACTAATATTCGCCACTTGCTTGCATGCTAAAACTCTCTGTCTGTCTCTCACTCTTTCACTCTCTCTCGCAGTGAGCCGGGGATGGGTCGTGCACCTCTGAGAGCTCAGGACTTTATGGCTAATAATCCCGAGCACTTGGAGCTCCTCAGGAGAATGGGGGTCAGTCTGATCCACTTAAAGGACGGCAGAGTGCAGCTCGTACAGCACGCTAGCCAAGTGAGTGAATCCCCTCCACTCAGCCAGGCTTTTCTATTCAAGGGCTCTTCTGCCCTGCATACATACACTGTGTCCAAATATTTGTGGACACCCTTTCTAATCTCATTTAGCTACCCATTGCAAATGGACACACATGCATGCAACTTGTCTAGTCCCTGTAGAGAAGTATTGCCAATAGAATAGGACTCTCTGGAGCAGATAAACATCATGAACTTATTAATTTGCACCATGCTGCCTAATGGCAGGCATGGGCTAGAGGGGTGTAAAGCCCCCCAGCATTGAGCTGTGGAGCAGTGGAAGAACTATGTTCTCTGGAATGATGGTTGGTGCTCCATCCAGTACTTGGAATGAGTTGGGGATGATAAAGTGGGGTGGTGATCATCAAACATCCTGACTTTACTAATGCTTTTGTTGCTGAATGCAATCAAATCACCACAGCATTGTTTCAAAATCTAGTAGAAAGCTTTCTTCCCTGGACAGTAGAGACAGTTTCTCCAACAAAAGCAGGATCAGCTCTTTATAATTCTCTTGATTTCAGAAAAAAATATGAACGTGCAGGTGTCCCAATACTTTTGTCTACATTGTGTATCTTATCTTACCATGTATTTATTTTTTTGTAAATCGTTTATGCTAAATGGACCAGTAGAAATGCAATAGATTTTTTTATACATTGACTTCAATTAAAAGCTTGTGTGTGTGTCTGCAGGCAGTGAGTGCGGTGGCTGCTGAGGACGGGATGCGCTTCATGCAGGAAATGATGGAGTTGTCCAGCCAGCAGCAGAAAGAGCAGCTCCCCCCCCGCGCCGTGCAGATCATATCACACCCCTTTTTCGGCAGAGTGGTACTGACCGCTGGTCCTGCCCAGTTCGGTATGGACCTTTCTAAGAGCAGCTTAGGGGTGAGTAGGTCTGAAGATTTGGAGCAGCATGCTTTAGAAAACCATCGTTTGAAAAGATCAAAATTCTGTCTTTTTGTCTTATTTTTGTCCCTTTTTTATGTTTATTTCTCCTTTTGTGGTTCTCTGTCGGTTTGTCTCTCAGGTGCGCGGGTTTGTGACCGTGGCTGAACCTTACACAGGCTGCTCAGAGCTGAGTAATGCTGAGTTTGTGGCTGGTCGTATTGCTCTGCTGCAGAGAGGACAGTGCATGTTTGCTGAGAAGGCCAGAAACATCCAGAAGGCTGGAGCCATTGGAGGCATCGTCATAGGTGAGGGAGATTATGGTATTTTGGCATTTATAAAGAGAAAGGTTAAGTTAAATGAGACCAGAGCTTATGAAGAGAGATGCTGAAGAATTGAATAGATTATGCAATGATAACACACAAATGTGTATAGACAAAAAGGACAAAAGTATTGGGACACCTGCTCATTCATTGCTTTTTTTTTTTTTAATCAAGGGTATTAAAAAGCATGATCTTGCTTTTGTTGGAGTATTAGTCTTTCAACTAAATTTTGGTGGAGCACTGCTGTGAGGATTTGATTGCATTCAGCAACAAGAGTGTTAGTGAGGTCAGGATGTTTGGTCATCACCACACCACCTCATCATCCTCAACTTCCCTAGTCCCCCCAAAAGCACCATCATTCCAGAGAGCACAGTTCCACTTTCACTACCTCACATCTCAATGCTGGGGGCTTTATACCCCTCTAGACACCTGGCATTAGTGGATTATGGGACTCAAATCCTAGCCAGCCACTGGAAAGGCTGTCTGTGTTGTTATCTGCTACACTGCAGTCTGACACCCCAGGATCTTATTCATTCATTTCTTTATGTCCTTCCGTCAGACGACAACGAGGGCAGCAGCAGCGACACGGCACCGCTCTTCCAGATGGCGGGAGACGGTCGGAGCACTGACGATGTGACTCTGCCCCTCCTCTTCCTGTTCCACAAGGAAGGGAATATTCTGCTGGAGGCGCTGAAGGAGCACCGAGAGGTGGAGGTGCTGCTGAGCGAGAAAGCTCGAGACAGAGGTGAGGATGGAGGAATCTGAATCTGTGGAGCAGTCCTTCCACTGTTTCTCAGCTCAACACTGGGGGGCTTTGTACCCCTCTAGCCCACGCCTGGCATTAGGCAATATGTGCCAATAGGTCCATCATGTTTACCTGCTTCAGAGAGTCCTATTCTATTGACAGTACTTCTCTAAAGGGCCTAGATAAGCTGTGTGTGTGTGCATTTGTACGTCTGTGTCAGCAATCGGTGTAAGGAGGAGGCGTGTCCACAAATATTTGGACATGTAGTGTATATTGAAATTGTATTTTACAGTTAATTATGTTTCATATGAAAATTAATAAACTATTTAAAGTAGAAACACACTGTCCTAATTTCAGGTACAGTTAATAACTAGAGCCGGGGCTTCAAAACGGGACTGTCCTTAATCAGCTGAGGAATTGAGGCGTCTCTGCACTCTCTCCTTCCTGTCTTCGTTCTTTTGCTGTCACTGTGTTTGTAACGGTGAGCCTCTTCTTTGCTTTTTTTCTCTCTCTCTCTCTCTCTCTCTCTCTCCCTCTCTCTCTCTCTCTCTCTCTCTCTCTCGATCCTTCTCTCTCTTCTTCTCTCCGGATGAGCAGAAGCCATATTTAAAGGGAAAGCCCTGCCGGGCGCCCTGTTGGATGGCAGTAAGTAATCCACCACTCTTCCTCTCCTTTTCTCCTCATCCTCGTCTTGCTCTGCAGAGTTTGTCTGCTGTACAATCACAGCATTGCACAGTTCAGGACCTCTCAGGCTTCATTGGCACCTGGCATAAACATGCGTCTTAGGTGATCCAAATCATAAGGGGACAGGGCTGAGTCGGGTCTGAAGGGGGGGGGGGGGGGTTTCAGTGGGTCTCAGAGATGCTCTGTGATCCGATGATCTCCTATACTGTATGACGTAGCGCAGAGCTTAACAAGGTGTAGTGTGAAGCACCGCGGACAGCGCCCTGATCCTTCAGGATAATCCGTCACGTGTCCACATGTGGTCTGATCACTCTGGACGGACGTTAATAACGGGTGTTAACTGAGCCTGGAAGATTCCTAGTCCTGCATAGTTCAGTTCCAACCCCTATTAAACACACCTGATGTAGGTAATCAAGGAATTCAGAAAAACCTAATCTAGCAACGACTCCGGATCAGTTAATCCCGGGTCTGTAATCTGATTGGTTATTGTCTAGATCTGCAGTCCTGTTCGGACTGTAAAACCTGTGGAGTGGGTGACCTCAACATCAGCGCATCTACATTTCCAAGCTGTAAAACCAGGCTAGTGGACAGCCAGACCACCCTAGTACAGTGGTTCTTAAACCTGTCCTCAGGGACCACCAGAAAGTCCACATGTACACTACCAGTCAAAAGTTTTAGAACATCCTAGAAACTTTTCTAGTTGTTGATTGAGATTTAAGCACTTCGGGTCCAGTGAAGAACCTGAAATGGTGCAAAGGACTAAAATAAAGGAACAAATACATCAATCAATAAATATAATAAATTGTAAATATAGATAAACAGATGCTAAAATTATTAGCATGAACTTTGCCGTGTTGAACACTGTTACTTCACTCTCTACCGCAGTATTTACACAACACTGCACACTCAGACTGCCTTCCCATTACTAGGAAAAGACCCTTAACACAGAAACCCAGGTAGAGCTGTCTACCTCCTAACAGTGGAGCTCTTAATATCTAGAGAAACTCCAGATAAAGCCAGAGAGTGGCAAGGACCGTCTCCTACACCATCAGAAGACTCTTGGAAAGTGGAGAAAACTGAAGAGGCCTGACTCACTCAGATCCACTACAGCAGCATCAGAAGACTCTCAGTAATGGGAGACTCATGTGACACCACCTTGTAGCTCAGCCGAGCACTGGAGCAAGTCTCAGTTTCAGCTGTGAGGAGAAGACGTGGAGTGGCAGGAAGAAAGCCATTGCAGAGATGTATAGTAAGGAAGTAGAACTACTTCACTACTGTACTTAAGTACTAAAACACTGTATCTGTATCTACTGGAGGATTATTATTGCTCTCCTACTTCCACTTTTACTTTACTACATATTTTGGATGAGTTTAATACTTTTACTCCGTTACATTGTATGTTTATGTGCTCCATTGTTACTCATTACAGTTATAAAAACAGTACGAATCATTTCAAACCCACATCATCAACTCCAGAGCGCTAGATGGCGCCGTCACTGGGTTAGATGAAGCCGCCTTAGCATTGAGCAGAACAGGCGATCAGGCCGTGAGCGAGCATGCTGCCGTTCTTCCTCTCACTCCGCTGCTGCAGTGAGGACACTAACGCTAGAGCTCTGTTAGTTTATCTCCTGAAGAAACTCCTCCATCTTCACCTCCTGCAAATACTCGTATGTGCCGAATGGCCTGAGATCTTTCAGCTGTAGTTGAGTTTACAGAGAGTGAAGCTCAGGGGTTTGAGCTGCTCTCCTCACTGGTTTTACAGATGAAGCTCTTGTATGTGGCGGGTTGAGTCAGGTCTGCTCAGCTCTCTCTCTTTTGGGCGAGTTTGTTTAGAGAGTGAACTGAGGACTCGTGTGTCTTCTACAGTCCTGTTCTTCTACTACAGCCAGAGGAGCTGAGACAGGCCTTAAGTCTGAGCATCGGAACTAATATAAACACTGATACACTGATTTTGACTGCTTTCTGGAAGAACTACAGAACCCAGTACTGTACTTTTACTCTCAGTACTTAAGTAGCTCATTTTAGAATACTAAACTACTTGCAGTCCTTAAGTACTAAAATATTGAGTACTTTAGTACTTCCACTCTTTTCTGATAGAGCACCTGTACTTTTACTCAAGTCTGGGGCTCTAGTACTTTATACATGTCTGATCATTGGCCTACTGGAAAATTGGGGGTGTTCTACAACTTTGCACTGGTAATTTAGTCCCTACCGCTGTGTGTTGTGTGTTGGGCTTGAGAAAAGGATCTAGATCGTCTATAGCAGCCTCTGAAGATTTGGTTTGAGAACTAGCAGATCTTCTTAAGTGCTAATCTTAAGACGAAAGCCAGACATAGGTGATCCAAATCATAAGGGGACAGGGCTAAGTCGGGTCTGAAGGGGGGGGGGGGTGGGTCCAGTGGGTCTCAGAGATGGTCTGTGATCCGATGATCTCCTATACTGTATGGCGTAGCGCATAGCTTAACAAGGTGTAGTGTGAAGCACCGCGGACAGCGCCCTGATCCTTCAGGATAATCCGTCACGTGTCCACATGTGGTCTGATCACTCTGGACGGACGTTAATAACAGGTGTTAACTGAGCCTGGAAGATTCCTAGTCCTGCATAGCTCAGTTCCAACCCCTTTTAAACACACCTGATGTAGGTAATCAAGGAATTCAGAAAAACCTAAACTAGCAACGACTCCGGATCAGTTAATCCCGGGAATGGTCTGTAATCTAAACCTGTGGAGTGGGTGACCTCAACATCAGCGCAGAAATGTAAACCCAGGCTAGTGCTAATCGTAAGACAAAAACCAGGCATATCTTGGCTGAAGATGGTGTAAATTTGTGTCTTTTTAACCAAACTGATGCTTTCAGACTCACAGGTCACCCAGCTGAGGTCTGAAGAGCCTGATAAGCCGGATCAGATGTGTCCGATTAGGGTTGGAATTGTACCATGTAAGAAGGACTGGTTTCAGTTTATGGCAGTATTGACCACTGCATGCCACATGCATCCCCAGTGCTCGCTCGTTTTCATGGCAAATGCATTACATGCATGGCAAAATCTGTGTGTGTTTGTTTTTGTTTGTTTGCTTTTATTATTTATATAAATCTAAAGCTGTATGCTTGGGTATGGACGGTATGAATCAGCATGGTTATGTGGATGTGAAATCATGCTCAATATAAAAAGGTGGGGAAATGTGAGTAGTTATTAGAAAGCTTTGTGGGTTTATATTAGGGTGATGGGCCATTTGATGATAACTGGACCAATAGAAATTGCTGAAAAATGATTTAAAATAATGAAATATCATGCTTTAAAAGTTATACTTAAGGAGCAGAAGGTTTAGCTTCCGAGAGCGACAGGCAGATCTGCCTTTGCTGAACTAACCGAGATTTTCAATCACTTTCGCCCTCAGGTGGGGATGAAACAGAGGACGAGGACTGCTGCACCGAGGACCACAGTAGCCCAGCCCCCTCTGCAAATCCTGACCAATCCCAGTTCACCACTCAGGAACAAGAGATAGTGGGGGAGGAGTCTGAAAAGTCAGAGGCGGACCTTAGCAAAGAACCACCTGCATCTGCGGGGGAGGAGCCTGCAGAGGATGAGGATGCTAGCAGCCAGTCAGTGGACTCCTTAATGGCTGATTGGCAGGAGGACCTGGAGGCGTTCAAGCAGATGGAGAAGGACGAACTTTGACGTCCTCTTGTGACCTCTCGTGTCCAGTGGAAGGTCATGCAACACAGCCATAAAATGAAGACAGACTGACTAAAGTGGTCGTCAGCTCGAACCCTTTCAGACACGCCTGATGGTGAGCTCTGGCTTTTTTTCTGGGCAGAGTTCAGGTACCTGTGTGTGTCAATCTCAGGTGCTTCTCACAGAGCATGGCTTAAATGCTCACCTGTGCAAACTCCTCCTCCTCCTCCCTCACCTGGACCGATTATGTCAAACCGAAGATGGGGGCCAAACTAGCTCTTCTGTCATCTCTTTATACGTCTTCCTTCTTCATTTCAAATCTGAGCGCATTAAAAAAAAACAAAAAAATGGAAAAAGTGGGGTTAAGTGATTCGCGGGCTGATTCGATTGAACTGTGGTGAATCATTATTCTTGCGCAATAGGATTCGTTTAATTTCTCGGCAGAGTTTACAGGATCATTGTTGAAAAACGGGAATGGTTTCTTATACGTGGAATAACGGGCTATAGGAACTTTGCAGAATCAGTTCACTGTATATATGTATGTATGTATGTCTGTATGTCTGTCATTTCTGGAAAAATGTGAGATACTATGACCCCGTTTTCACCTGCTCACTGTTCCCTGATAAGATTTCAGCCACATGCGTTCACACTCAGTAGTCAAAGGTGTCTCCAGTAAGTCAGGCTAAAATCTGATCGCTGTGTGGGACTGAATATGCAGATTTGGTTGTAGTGGGCGGGGTTTCGGCTGTCGGAGGTGATGCGTTTACATTGCTGAGATGCATTTTTAAAAAAAATATATATATTTTTTTTTTTTTAAGGCTCACATGCGTCTCAGACCCCCTCCTGAAGTGATCTGAGCGATCAGATTTGGATGTGTGTTTATGTGGCTCGGCCTTATCCAGAGACAACCCTGATATTCAGGATGGGTGTAAACGGGGTCCTACTGTTTTTAACGGTGTGCCTCAGTAACGGTTGGTTTTGCGTCTTATCAGACTGTCCCCTAACACTCCACACACCTCCTGACCAGGTGTGAGGTGCGAGGAAAGTGTTAGGAGGCATTAGGCCTGTGGTGGACGTTTTGAAAGACCAAGGCCTGCATTGGTCATGCATTTCTAATTGTCTGTATAACAGTTTTCTGCTTTCATCAAAAATGTAAAGTTCGATCATCACCCTCAATAATTCAGTGATGTTTGAGAACAGTCCAAACTCGCTAGCTGGCTACAGTTCTTCACAAAGGGTCCAAGAAAACCTTGTAAACGCTGTACTGACCACCAGAGGGCGCCATTGCTTCACAGCTGCCCACAGGACTCGCTGACTGAACCTGACCATGAGGCAAGAAGCAAATAATGTTATAAACTGGAAAATAAACTTTTTTTTTGTTCAAGACATTTAAAGCCTTTGTTCATCAGCCTGAGACTTCTGTTTACGGTGAAGTGGGACAGGATGATTTATTTTATTTTATTTTTTCTACAGAACGAATCAGATCAGAAGGCTGTGTGCAATAAAAGGCCAAACACACCTTGATTTTCCAGGAAGAATCAATTCCTTTTCTTTTTAATTTGTGATTCACTTCCCTTTTTAACGTTTGGGTGGTTGTGATTATTGGAAAGTGGAGCTTACGGTAGGTTATCAAACACACAGCAGGTGATGTGTATCTTCTTTTACAGCATGGCAGTTATATTGCACCGTCTATTGACTCTTTTCGGACAGTAACCCATCCTAGTTCCCTGTGTTCAGCTGTGTGATGAGCTCATAAACTGTGGCCGTCGAAAACTGCTGTGTTTCAGAGAAGCGATCATGTCAGTTTCCTCAGTAAAACACGTCTATGTATGTTCACACTTTACCTCGAACCTGACTGGAGGACATTTATGTCGATTTCTCTCGGTAGATGAACTGATCCCCAAAAAGCTTAAAGTTTATATCATTTATTTCTAACTTGACCCCGTTTTTCTACCCAATTTGGAAAGCCAGTCCTCGTTCATGTGAGCTCCACCCCAGGGTGAAGACTAGCACATTTCTCCTCAGACACACGTAAAAAGCCAGCCATCGCCTCTTTTCCAACTACCGCTGATGAAGCATCGTGAGGTAGCCCGGTCTGCAGCTCTGATACAGCAGCATGAGGATGAGGGCAGCTGTGCTCTCTCTGACTCTGGCTGCTGATGGCAAGCAGCATGACCTGGGATTCGAACCAGCGATCCTGTTTGGACATTTTTGGAGACCTGTAACAGTTTGGGCACCCCAAGAGATTTGAGCTCTCGGGTATGCAAATTTCATAGCTTTATAAATAAATTTATTTATTTATTTATTTATTTATAAAGTTCTGCGGTTCTCCTGCTGGTAAAACAGATTCATTGGGTTTATAAAGGGTCAGATATTATGGTCTGTTTTCAGGTTCCACTGTAAAATAGCTCCACACTGCAGAACCTCAACTCCTTTATTTACCTTCTGAGAACGTCCGCACTGCTGCTGCTGCAGCCGGATGAGGCCACCAGATGGCGCTCTGAACACTGTGGTGAACTGGATTAGGATGAAAGTAGCCCATGCCCGATCCATTAATATAAGCCTGGAGCGACCCTATGAAATAGACCTATCCTTATTTATTTTTATTTTTATTATTATTAATATTTAATATTTAAAAAAATGTTTCATGCCAGCATCTTTCTTTAGCACGTCTGTAGAAACATGAAAAATTAAGTCATGATAAAATTAAGCTAATAAATAATAATAATTAATAAATAAAGCTTCAAGTTTTAAATACTTGGTTGAAAATGCATTTATATTTTAATTTAAAATATTTAAATGAATATCAACACATTACATAACATTTTATTGCTTATTATTATTTATTATTATTATTATTAATTTCCTACATTATTAAATTATTCCTATTGCCAATATTTAGCCGTGTATTATAGTCATGTATGTACAGAGACGGTGTAGAGGAAAGTGGGCGTTTCTTATCCCATAACCACGCCCCTCCATCACGTACCGGCTTGTGATTGGCTCTCCGCTGCTTCGGCTGTAAGATGGCTTCAGTTTTCGGGCGAATCGGGAGTGCAGCAGCAGAGGCAGCGGCAGCAGCGTTAACGCTGGGGTGGCGGTGAGGAGGAGCAGCCCGCCGAGTCTGCGGACGTCCAGCCCGGCTACAGCGGCACACACAGCCCCGGAGAGCCGCCGGAGGAACCAGAGGAGCCCAGTGAGTCCCTCGCGCTGATGATCTCTTTGATCTGTGAGGTCACTGACCACCCTGCCTTTCCTAGCCAATGCCTTTCTGTTGTTTGTTGCTGGGTGCTGTTTTTTTTTTTTTTTTTTTACACTGAGGTGTGTGTGTGTGTGTGTGTGTGTGTGTGTGTGTGTATGTATGCATACATACGTGTGTGCGCGTGCGTGGTGTAAACGAGCTGCACAGTCGTCAGTAGGCCTCGTAGCTGGAGGGGAAAGCAATCAAAACACAAGACCCTTGGGGTTGGCGTGCGTGCATACTGTGTGTGTGTGTGTGTGTGTGTGCGCGCGCGCGCATACAATGCTCCCACTGTCTCCGCAGCTGGACACCGCTGTGCTTCAGCCTGGCTGCTGCTGCTGCTGCTGCTGCTGCTGCTGCTGCTGCTGCTGCTGCAACCCTTCAGCCCTCCAGGGCTCATTCCTCTGACTGCACATCCGAAGGGCTAAGGTGGGAATACTGGGCTGAATGCTGGGGTGTATTTGGGTTTCAGTCAGGTCCTGTAGGCAGCCTGCAAGCGCCCTGCAACAGCAGCAAAGCCTCCCTCTTTTTTTGACTGCTATGAAAATGCTGAGTTTATTAGTGAGACATGCAAATGACTGAGAGCTGTCTCTTGGATTTTCATGCTGATGGGAATTCTCTGATGGGAATTCTCTGATGGGAATTCTCTGATAGGAATTCTCTGATAGGAATTCTCTGATGGGAATTCTCTGATAGGAATTCTCTGATGGGAATTCTCTGATAGGAATTCTCTGGTGGGAATTCTCTGATAGGAATTCTCTGATAGGAATTCTCTGATGGGAATTCTCTGATAGGAATTCTCTGGTGGGAAATCTCTGATAGGAATTCTCTGGTGGGAAATCTCTGATAGGAATTCTCTGATAGGAATTCTCTGATAGGAATTCTCTGATGGGAATTCTCTGCAGGCGTTCATGTTGGCAAGTTTGTGCTGGATGTCGTTAGCTATTACAGTGATGATCCGAGGCAGACATTTAGCATTTGGCTGTCCAGTCCAGTCCAAGCCAGGCAGTAAGTGTGTTTTTGCCAATAATTATCATGTCCAAAAGTTTGTGGACACCCCTTCTCATGAATGCATTCCTTTGTAGCACTTTAATTTGTTTGGACACACACACACACACACACACAGCATGTGTAGACCCTCTCTGGGTCAGATAAACATGAAGAACCTGTTGGCACCATGCTGCCTAATAATGCCAGGCGTGGGCTAGTAGAGGGGTATGAAGCCCCCCAGCATTGAGGAGCTGTGGAGCAGTGGAAGAGCTGTGCTCTCTGGAATGATGAAGGTGGTGGTGCTCCATCCAGTACTTTTGGGATACTGAGTAGGGGAGTTTATCCAGGGATTAACGACCAGGGAAGAAGAAAGCTTTCTGCTAGATTTTGGAGGAGCATTGCTGTGAGGATTTGATTGCATTCAGCAACAGGAACAACAGTGAGGTCAGGATGTTGGATGATGATCATTACCACCCCACCTCATCATTCCCATCTCCCCAACTCCTCTTAATAGTTGGAGCACCACCACCACCACCTTCATCCCAGAGAACACAGTTCTTCCACTGCTCCACAGCTCCTCAATGCTGGGGGGCTTTATACCCCTCTATAGCCCACGCCTGGCATTATTAGGCAGCATGGAGCCAATAGGATCATCGTTTTCTGCTCCAGAGAGTCCTATTCTATTGGCAGTACTTTTCTACAGGTACTAGACAAGCTGAGTGTGTTCATTTGCAAATCTGTGTCAGCAATGGGTGCAACGTACATTCATTTAAAGAAGGGGTGTCCACAGACATTTGGACATGTGTAGTGTATGTAGATGCTGCTCAGATCCAGATTGTATCCTGTGGATTATTGCATTTATTGGTTTGTCTCCATCTGTCTCGCCATGCCGTGATGGATGTGTGTGTAGTAGTGGGCTACTAGAGCATGATTTGCCTCTTACGTAAGGAGAAAACACACACACACACACTCACTCACACACACACACACACACACACACACACACACAGGCAGCACTGTTGGCTTAATAGTCGTTTAGGCCTCCTCTCTTCTCCTCCTCATCCTCCTCCATTTCCTGTCCTCTCCACTTCTGATAATCTGTATGTTTTATATCTCCCTGTGTGTGTGTGTGCGTGCGCCTTCTGTGTTTTTAGGAGGAGCCGACCTAATTTGGCTCGTCAAGTTATGATGCAATGTCACGGTGACATCACGGGGAGACGGGGTTTCCATAGTTACTGGAGCCTCTATGTGGGAGGTTCCCATGACTGTTATTGTTGTGGTGTGTGTGAGTGTGTAAAAAAGACTGATTGTTATTTTTGTGGTGTGTGTGTGTGTGTGTGTGTGTGTGTGTGTGTGTGTGTGTGTGTGTGTGTGTGTGTGAGAGAGATGGAAGAACTGTGACTGTTATTGTTGTGTGGGTTCTTCTTTAGATCCCCATTACACTGTGTGTGTGTGTGTGTGTGTTTGAAGGGGAGAGAGAGAGAGAGAGAGAGAGAGAGAGAGAGTGAGAGAGACACTGTGACTGCAGTGATTTTTCACTTTGCTGACTCGGCTGGTAGATGAGGTAAGCATGAGGTAGGCTACGCCTCGCACGGAAAGCACTAGGGCAGTACAATGCGATCTGTTTGACTTCTGTAGGCTGTTGTTGCCAAGTGAAGGTGTATCATCCCCCCTATGACCTCCATACTGGCCAGTGGCTCTCCTGCTGATGGTCTGCAATAGAGGAGTTACGGCATTCACCCTCCTGTTATGTTCCCCTGTAAGGACCAGCAGTGATGTTCCCAGGTCAGCCTGACCCATATGTAACCATGTTTAACAGTCCATATTATATTTTTTCCATTAACATTATATTTAGCTCATATAATATCAATATAATCAATATTTAGTGGAATCAGTAATCTCACCTCATACAGCCTCAGTTTTGGCCCATTTCAGCCTCTGTTATCAGTACTGGGTTTAAACTGACTGCAACACTAGGTGTGTAATATAAACATATATTAACCTACACTATATGTCCAAAAGTTTGTGGACACCCCTTCTAATTCAGCTACTTGATTTAAGTTGCACCCATTGCTGACACAGATGTGTAAATGTCCGCACACACACAGCGTGTCTAGACCCTGTAGAGAAGTACTGCCAATTAAATAGGACGTTCCAGAGGGAGCACATCAACATGAACCTGTTGGCACCATGCTGCCTAATAATGCCAGGCGTGGGCTAGAGGAGTATAAAGCCCCCCAGCATTGAGCTGAGGAGCAGTGGAAGAACTGTGCTCTCTGCAATGATAATGATAATGATGATGGTGATGGTGCTCCATCCAATACTTTACATTCTGAGCTCACTATCATTCTTGTCGCTGATTGCAGTCAAATCCTCACAGCAATGTGATAGAAAGCCTTCTTCCTTGGACAGTACAGTACGATTACGCTCAACAACAGTAGGATAAGCTCTCAAAATACCCTTGATTTAGAAGGGAACAATGAATGAATGGACTGGTGTCCCAATACTTTTGTCCATGTATGTGTGTGTCTATAGTTGACACCTACTGAGCGAGGCAAGCATGACTGTGGCATGGAAAAACACCTTCAGAGCAAGAGGAAGAAACCTTGAGAGGAACCAGGACCCGAAACGGGAACATGTGCTCCTGTGGTCGATACCACGTAGCACAACAGTGCCTTTAAGAAAGCAAGGGGAGTTATGAGCTGGTTTATGGAAGACAGACAGATGAGATGTGCCTCATTAGTTAGCGGTATTCAAATTCACCGTAGGAGGGCAACGACGAGGCAGAGCTTATCTAAAGAGAGCAGGGATGGGAGTTCAACCATCAAGTCCATGATGGTTATGAGGTGGTTTGTACACTCCTACAAATAAAGGTGCCACAAAGAGTTATTTGAGCGAGGCTATAGAAGAACCACTTGTTGTTCTACAAGGTATTTTATATCATAAAAAAGAGAACCTTTTAAAGCCTTAATAAAATTACACTTGATGAACTTTCGCTGGTTAAAGGTTCTTCAGACACTGTCACAGTTAGATAGTTCATTAGGTAATTGGTTAATTTTCCATGGCATTAAAGAGATGTAGCATTCAGCTATGGAGCAGTGGAAGAACTGTATTTTCTGGAAGTTGGAGATGAGTTTGTGTGGTGATCGTCCATCATCCTGACCTCACCTGACCTCACTGAATGCAATCAAATCCTTACAGCAGTGTTCCTCCAAGCCTTCGTCCCTGGACAGTAAAGACAGTTCCTCCAACAAAAGCAGGATCAGCTCTCTTTTAGATCCCTCGATTTCAGACGAAACAACGAATGAGCTGGTGTCCCAATACTTTTGTCCATATAGTGTATGATCCTGGTGATGATGGCAAACAAAACTCTAGTCTAGTTCTAAAGTCGTGTCATCAGCCAAGGCTTTAAAGATGGCTGTGTGGGTGAGGCCTTCTGTTTCCAGTCAGTGGCACATGCAGGTGACTCCATGGTGGTAGAAACTGAAACGGAGGGCAGGCAGGAACACCCCGGTAAAGAATGAATGAACGTGCACCAGCATTGTGGCAGACAGCATGATGGGACAGACCTGCTTTTGGTCCACTCCTGCCCTATATCACACCGTCACTGCTCAGGTTTGTGTTTTTCCCGCTCTGGCACACCTGACTCAGCTGTGGAAGGAACTGATCATTAGATACTGATGTGACTCAGTTGAAGGGAAGCACTGTGGGTGGACTAAACGCTGCTGAGGTCCGCTGTGTAAGTGCTCTAGTATCCGTTAGATTGGATCAGTTGGATTGTCAGCATTGACATCTACTGTGGCAGCGAAAGGGTACCTGCTACCCTGATGACATTTTAGGACTGTTGGAGACTTCTTTGCCCATCTTGTGGCCTTTGCTCTTGGGCTGAACTTTCTAGGATGACCTGATCTGGCCATGTTGGTCCAAATTAGAACTTTCCAGACTCCTGCATCTACAACCTTCTTTCTGAAGGCCAGGATGGTGATCTTCACCACTCACTTCAACCGTCAACAGAATGATGCATCTATGCATTCAATGACTGCATTCAGCTACTTTAGGTTGCACAGATGTGCAAATGCACACACACTGCTCGTCTAGTCCGTGTAGAGAAGTACTTCCACTAGAATAGGACTCTCTGGAGCAGACCAACATGAACCTATTGGCCAGGTGCCTAAGGCCAGGTGTGGGCTAGAGGGGTATAAAGCCCCCCAGCATTGAGAAGAACTGTGGTGGTGCTCTATTCAATTGGATGAGGTTGGCTGGTGATCATCCTGACCTCACTTGTCACTCAATGCAATCAAATACTCACTGCAATGCTCCATTGCAATCTAGTAGCAAGCCTTCTTCCCTGGACAGTAGAGACAGTTAGTACTTATTTAAGTATTTATTTTAATATTTTAATCTATCCTTGATTCTGGAAGAAACAGTAATTGAACAGGTGTCTAGTCTAGTCTAGTTCTAAGACTTTAAAGATGGCCATGTGGGTGAGGCCTTCATACTTTATACACTTGTGTTATTAGGGCTGACGAAAGTGGTAAAAATATCAGATATTGAGATTTATGGACGTTTGCATGATGCACTATATTTTTTGCAATATTTTGACATGATTTTGATAGATTCTTAGAGCTGATTCTCAGAATTTGCAGAATGAAATTCAGTTAAACTGGTCCAATTACACTCCATGACTTGATATACAGTTGCTCAGTGTTCATAAGAAATAACGATATTCACGATAGGCTCACAAAGGTTTATTGTTAATCACAATAACAATAATTACAATACGATAAACTGTAATCAGATTGCCCAGCCATACGTGTTACTGCTTTTTACTCTGGAGTTTCTATCTGCTCATTCTAAGAAGTTGAGAGGTCTGGATTGAGTGCATTGTTGTTTTGGAACTGAGCCAATCTCATTGATCACACACACACACACACACACAAAGCGCAAAGCAGGTGAATCCCCGGCACGGCCGAACCAAATGTTTTGCTTCACAGAGAGGAAGTGACTGTCTCGTTATTCGAGACACTCTCGCCGTCCCCACACTGGAGACCCCGCTCCATAGCCTGAGCTTCACTTGACCATTGGACTATTGACCATTGGAGTTCTGATTGAATGGTCTGTGTGGAGCTGCCCGGAATAACTGTGTTTGATCAGTTGTGGAAAGCAGCTTGCGGTTTAAAGTAGCTGTCCAAAAGTCTGCAGACACCTGCTCGTCTAGCCTCTCTACTTTTCAGGGTAGGCCTTTGCACTAGATGTTGGAACGTTTGCTGCGCGGAGGCTACATGAGGTCAGATTCTGATGTTGGATGGTTGCTTCTGCCACTTCGGCTCATCTCAGAAATATTCACGACGCTGCGCCAGAGGCTTTGTACCCTTCTAGTTGATGCTGGGCATTGGGCTCAGTGACCTTAGGCGGGGATGGCAGATTTGATGTGTTTCCATGGTGTTTGGATGCAAAAAATACTGTATAATGCGCTGCTATCAACGCTATCCTAGGCCTGTGCTAACAATGCTAACCTGGGCCATGCAAATTGGGACATATTTTGATTAGATTCACCATAAAACCCCAGTAAAGGGTTGTTAAACCCTTAAACCAGTTGTGGTGAACTCCGAAGTCTTTAGCTAACTGTGTTTTGGAAATGCTTTGAAATGGTGCACAATTATCGGAAGGTCTAACTGGGTCTAACTCCCAGATTTGACCTCCGACTTCTGCGGTAAATGGAACAGTCAAATACTAACTGCAATGTCCCAAAATCCGAAAGTAGCAAGCCTTCTTCCCTGGACAGTAGAGGCGGTCAGTACTTCCTTAATTCCTGAAGAAACAGTAATGTCTAGAAACAGGTGTCTAGTCTAGTCTAGTTCTAAAGTCATGCTATCAGCCAAGACTTTGAAGATGGCCATGTGGGTGAGGCCTTCATACGTTATACACTTGTGTTATTAGGGCTGAGGAAAGTGGTAAAAATATTAGATATTGAGATTTATAGGCGTTTTAATGATGCACTATATTTTTGGGCGATATTTTGACATGCACTAGGCTCCGGTGTAGCAGCTCCAGAGCGTCCCATTCTGTTGGCAGTGCTTCTGTATGAACATTGTGCAAACTGTGTATTTTCAGTACACCTAGAAGGGGTGTCTGTATACTTCTGGACATGTTGTGTGCTTTAGAGGTTAGAGTGTTGAAGAGAGTTATACTTTCACTCCTGTTTGAGATTGTCCTGCTTGTGGTTGCCTTTGCAGTGTTGTGTTTTTTTTTTTTTTTTGTCTGTTAACTGTTGTTGAACCGGGTTGGTACAGTTACATAACTGACACCCATGGCCTGCAGCACCAGCAGAACCTTGATTGTTTCGTATCAGCCTCCACCACACCCTCCTACAGCTGCAGGGAAGCCTCCGAAAGCTGTACTGTAGGTCTAGCCGTTCAGGTGTCGAAGTGCCGAGACTTCAGCTTGTGGATTTTGCAGTGGAGGACCGTAGTTAGGTAGGGAAACTTTCTTTCTCTCTTTGTTCTGCATTTAAAAGTTAACTTGTTAGTCCACTGCGTCCTGCAGGACGTCGTGACTCGTTGCTCCGAAGAGGGAGAAAACTGGACTGTTGGCATAAACAGGAATCTGGAAGGCTGGATTCCTGCACAGTTTTGTGCTTTTCCTGCTCAGGCTCTCCTAATTCAAGGACTTCTCAGAGGTGTGACGCTTCTGGCAGCTTTAGGCAAGTCATTGGCAGTGGGGGAACAGTCGACTGCTTGTGTGGGGGTAGTGAGGGGACAGCCCAGCAGACTGCTCCAGTGGGGCAGTGGGGGGGGACGAAGCAGCCCAGCAGATCTCTCCCGTGGGGCAGTGGGAACTTCTCAGAGGTGTGACGTTTCTGGCAGCTTTAGGCAAGTCATTGGTGGGGGGGAACAGCCGACTGCTCCCGTGGTGGGACAGTGGGGGAACGGCTGACCTCTTCCGTGGTGGGACAGTGGGGGAACAGCCGACTGCTCGTGCGCGGGGCAGTGGGAGAATGGCCAATCTCTCCCGTGGTGGGGTGGCCAACCGCTCCCGTGGTGGGGCGGTGGGGGAACGGCCGACTGCTCCCGTGGGAGGCGGTGGGGCAACAGACCGTTGGACTATTGGACTACGATCTCTCCCGTGGGGCAGTGGGAACAGCCAATCTCTCCCGTGGGGCAGTGGGAACAGCCGATCTCTCCCGTGGGGCAGTGGGAACAGCCCCCCCAGACCATTCAACTGTTTCTACTGCCCCAAAGGAACATTTTACTGCCTCAGTTGAAGTTGGTTTGTTGAAAGTGGTGAGTCACCCTCTTGACTCTTTCATGCAGGTACCTGGCAGGTTTTCATTTGCCTTCCCATCATCTTACCAGCATATGAGCAGTTCTCTTTGAGAGTTTGTCATCCAGATCTCCTCATGACCTTGACGGTTCCCCTGAAGTGCTGTTGCTTAATAACAGTCTACACTGTAGAAACCACAAGCTGAAAACTCTTGGCTTCTTCCTGTAGCCTTCCTTTGCCTCGTGTGCATCAGTTACATTTGTTTTCAGATCTTCGTCTCATTAAATCCACAGCTTATCAATCAGATATACATTTTAAGACTTTTTAATTTATATTGAACTGCTGTAAACTGTCCAGTAACTACTATGAAAGTAATGTTCACCCTGGCGTATGAGAGTAGAGGAGTTGGAGGGGTTAAAAGATTGTACTGTTATTTGGTTGGTTGTGTTGTTTGTGTTTTGTAGCTTCAGTGCTCTCTTCTTTGCTCCTCTGTGGTTTTGGTCGAGTCCTGATGTGGCCTTGATGTGAATGTGTCATACGTTTTGTTCCTGTAGGGTGAAGTCATGCTGAAGGTGTGTGCTTTGTGTTGTGTGTGTTTCTGAGCAAGAGAATGACTAAAATACAGACGGGGCTCTTGTTGTTTTGATGTGGAACATCACTCTGATATCTCTGGTCAGTGCGGCAGCATGTCTGACCCTTTCGCCCTGCAGCTCAGCTGCTCTCCTGAGTTTAAAAATAAAAGGCATTTTACAGCGAAGCTCTGCAGCAGCGTCTTGGTGAATGTAAACAAAGTTAGTAAGTCTGTAACAATTAAATTAGTAATCAGGAAATGTCCTAATGATTCCTAATGAATGTTCGGTTGAGTAACAGACTGAACAGACAATCATGCACCGTACAGAGTCTTTCAGTGAGGATGAGGCTGGCATCTGTTTGAAATGTTCAGTGCTATTAAGCAGGACCAGACTGCCTCGTAGAAGTGTTGCCCTACTCCCATAGGAGCCTTCCCGCTGCTCCCTCTGGCCCGAAGAGGCATTCCCGCTGCTCCCTCTGGCCCGAAGAGGCATTCCCGCTGCTCCCTCTGGCCCGCAGGAGCCTTCCCGCTGCTCCCTCTGGCCTGAAGAGGCCTTCCCGCTGCTCCCTCTGGCCCGCAGGAGCCTTCCCGCTGCTCCCTCTGGCCCGCAGGAGCCTTCCCGCTGCTCCCTCTGGCCCGAAGAGGCGTTCGCGCTGCTCCCTCTGGCCCAAAGAGGCGTTCCCGCTGCTCCTTCTGGCTCCCAGGAGGGTTTCCCCTGCTCCCTCTTGCCAGCAGGAGTGTTCCCGCTGCTCCCTCTGGCTCCCAGGAGAGTTTCCCTTGCCCCCTCTGGCCCCTGGGAGCGCACCCGCTGCTCCCTCTGGCCCCCGGGAGCGCTCCTGCTGCTAATGTGTTGAAAGCAGGAAAACTGGGCAAGCACTTCTTCAGAACGTCATGCAGGTCTTGTGGGAGTGTTCCCAGTAAACAGTGGATAGCACCTCCCAAAAGTGCTCCTAGGATGAAAAACCTTTGTTCATGGGCGTCCAAAGCTCATTAATGCGATTCATGGAGGCCCCACCTCACAACTTATAAGACTTAAAGGATCCATCATGGTGCCAGATACCACAGCACACCTTCAGAGGTCTTGAAGTCCTTGCTTGGATGGGTCAGTGCTGTTTTGGCAGTGTGTGTGTGTGTGTGTGTGTGTGTGTGTGTGTGTGTGTGTGTGTATATTGGACAGGTAGTTTTAATGTCATGTCTGCTCTGGTCTAAGAGCTTAAGGGTGAGATAAGACCATTACTTTTTCCAGTATTGCAGTTGCATGTTAAGGATTTTTGCGACCGTTTCCATTTCTGCCAGGGGGTCTGCAGAGCTGGGGGGCATTTTGGCAGCGAGTTGGAGTTAAATAAAAAAAATGCAAGTTTTAAAGCTCTGTACACTTTTAAGGAGAAGTTCAATTTAGTTCGCATCAGAGCTTAGGATTGCTGCTGCAGCTTGAGCTCCAAGCTGATAGATCACCTCGAATGACACACACACACACACACACACACACACACACACACGGTGCTGCAGCAGAGCTTCAGTGGAACTTCCCCTATTGTTTGAGCTTTTTTTTGTTCAGCAGGACTGTGACCCAGTGTCTGTGACAGATCTTTCACTTCTTTTGGAGATACTGGGGTTTGTTCCGTCAGCTACGGAGTGCAAATGCTTATCTTTTACTGGTAAGAGGGAGAGCTGCCTGCCTGCCTGCCTGCCTGCCTGTCTGTGTGTGTGTATGTGTGTGTGGGTGCGTGGGTGTGTGGTTATTGGAAAGAGAAGTAGACTGTAGTCATTACTAATACTCAGACTCAGGAAACAGGCGCAGGAACGTTAACCTGCATTGTGTTGTGAAGGTATCGACTCTGAGCGCATTGTTTCCAGCACCTAATCACTGCAGTCCATTCACTTCCATTCTCCTTATCAAAGCATCCGTAAACAGACAGGACCCACTGTCACTTCCGGTCACATGGAAATATCGGAGATGATCTGATTATGTCTTTTTTATATATATATATATACATATATATATATATATATATATATATATATATATATATATATATATATATATATATATATATATATATATATATATATATATATACACACACACACACACACACAGTAACACGCTCGGAAAGTTCGGGCAGGCTGGAGCAGTGGTTGCATGAGTCAGTTGCTGTGCTGCTGCCTGAGGTCAAGAATAAAGAGCTAGACACACACACACACACAAACACACACAGGCTGAGCCCATCTCAGTGGTTACACACATAAACAAGCAGCGCCAAGTGTGCTAATCTAACACACAGAGCCAAGTTCAGTGCTCTGTAACACACACACTCTCTCTCACACACACACTGACAGGCAGTTTAGCACAGTAGCATGTATGGCTGGGGCAGTAAGCAGTTCACAAATCAATACATCTGATAATTATTGATCAAATTATTGGTAAAAATAATCCTTTTGCTTTACTAGAACCTTCTGCCGCCCCGTGGGAACGTTGAGCTGTTCCCACTGTCCCAATGGAACGTTACGCTGCCCCTATGACCCCACAGGAGCGTTTTGCTGTTCCCACCGCCCCACAGGAGCGTTTTGCTGTTCCCACCGCCCCATAGGAGCGTTTTGCTGTACCCACCGCCCCACAGGAGCGTTTTGCTGTACCCACCGCCCCATAGGAGCGTTTTGCTGTACCCACCGCCCCATGGGAGCGTCCTGCTGTTCCCACCGCCCCATGGGAGCGTCCTGCTGTTCCCACCGCCCCATGGGAGCGTCCTGCTGTTCCCACCGCCCCATGGGAGCGTCCTGCTCTTCCCACCGCCCCATAACGAGCGTTCCGCTTGCTCCACTGCCCCACAGGAACGTTATGCTGTTCCCCCTTATCCCGAAAAACATTGCACTGCCCCTATGGCCCCACAGGAGCATTCTGCTCTTCCCACCGCCCCACAAGAGCGTTCCACTCCTCCCACCGCCCCATAACGAGCGCCCCTGCTCTTCCCAGCGCCCCTGCTCTTCCCACCGCCCCATGACGAGCGTTCCGCTCTTCCACCCGCCCCGCAGGAACGTTCTGCTATTCCCGCTATCCCAAAAGAACGTAATGATGGCCCCATGGGAGCATTACGCTATCCGCACTGCCCGGCAGAAGCATTTCTGCTGCATCACTGGAACATTCCACTGATGTTTTTGCCCCCACTGTCCCACAGTAACAGTTCTACTGCCCCACAGTACCATTCTCCTGTTCCTGCTGCCCCACAGGAATATTCTACTACAGGATCTACTACTTGCCCTATTGCCACACAGGATCATTCTGCTGTTCCCACTGCCCCAGTGGAACATTCTACTGCCCCAGTGCCCCACAAGAACATTCTGCTGCCCCACAGAAACCTTCTTCTGTTCTCACTGCCCCATAGGAACATTTTTATTACCCCCATTGCCCAACAGAAATGTTCTACTGCCCCACAGGAATACTGCCCTCTCATCAGTCTCTCTGACTCTTTCTATTTTTATCCGCTCTTGTCCTCAGTTAGCCGCCCCACTGTCCACTGATGCTGTTCTCCACTGTCTCTCGGTTCGGCTTCTTCTGCGTGTGATTCAGTGTTCCTATTGGAGGGTCAACCTGTCAGTCACAGTCACAGCCAATCACACACAGGAGTGAAATGCATGTTCGGAGTTAGCCTTGTTAAACCACCTCGGGTGTTCCCGGCCCGCTGAAATCCAGTTACAGATTATTCTGTGTGTGTGTGTGTGTGTGTGTGTGTGTGTGTGTGTGTGTGTGTGTGTGTGTGTGTGTGTGTGAGAAAACCTCCTCCCTCATCCTCTCATACAGAGTATGCAAGAGTTTCTGTCCTGAAGAGCAGAGCTGTTTTTCCACATCCTCCACCATCCATCCACCTCCCCCAACCACTTCAACACGGAGAGAGAGCGCGAGAGAGACTGAGTGAGAGGACGTGAAGGGAAGAGAGAGAGAGAGAGAGAGAGAGAGAGAGAGAGAGAGAGAGAGAGACTAACTCAGAGTGTCAAAAAGGGAGCTGAAAAAGGAATAAGGAAGACTGTGAAGGAGGCTGGGTGGCAAAATGAGCGAGTGACATAGGAAACTGGTTGAGAATGAAATAGAGAGAGAGAGAGAGAGAGATCAGTAGTGGAGACACGCACACAAGGAACAATACGCTGCAGTGAGACGTTTTGACTGCTGTGTTTATATCTCAAAGTGTGCACTTACGTAAGAGTGTGTGTTGTTCTGTTAAGTGTGTGTGTGTGTGTGTGTGTGTGTTGGCAGATCGTGCAGGATTGTCTACTTGATAAAGTGTTTAATGTGGGGGTGGGGGTGCTTGAGCCACTGCTGTGTAGAGTAAATGTTATGACGGCACGATTTGAGCGCTCTCGCTCTCTCGTTCTTTCTCTCTCTCTCGCTTTCTCTTTCACTCTCGCTCTTTAGTTCTGGTAATTCTGGTGATTTTAGAGGAGCAGGAGGAAAATGTCCCGAACTTTTTGGAGCATCCTGTTGGTCCATCATTAATCATTTCATGCTCAGGTTCAGATTATTGCACTTCCCTCGTTTGTGGGCATTATGTTGAGAGAGAGTGTGTGTGTGTGTGTGTGTGTGTGTGTGTGTGTGTGTGTGTGTGTGTGTGTGTGTGTGTGTCTGTGTGTGTGTGTGTGTGTCTGTGTGTGTATGGGGGTAGTGGCAGGGTCTTACCCAACAGCTTAAGCGGCGTCCCATTAACACACTTCCACATCTGTCTGTGTGTGACAGTCCTGTGTCAGTCACATGACCTCTGTATTAATGACCCCGCCAGTACACCCACTCTGTACACACACACACACACACACACACACACACACACACACACACAAGCTCACACACTTTACAAACGTCAGCATGCCAGCTGCGTAAGAGAAGTATTGCAGACGTCTGAGAGCTCCGTGTTTATGTTCTGGCTTTAGGAGCGTGAACAGATACTCACACTGTGTGTGTGTGTGTGTGTGTGTGTGTGTGTGTGTGTGTGTGTGTACTGAGTGGGGCAGACGGCTCCGGTTTGTGGCACTGATGGCTTTGCAGCTGCAGCTCTCTGACATGACCCACAATTCCCTAATCATGTCTCTCTCACACGTAGACACACACACACACACACACACACACACACACACACACACACACACACACACACACACATTCACACCTGTATCCCAGAAAATTCCCCCCGCCAGAGCATTGGTGCGCAGGGCCCGCTGCTCCGCCAGAGCATTGGTGCGCAGGGCCCGCTGCCCCGCCAGAGCATTGGTGCGCAGGGCCCGCTGCCCCGCCAGAGCATTGGTGCGCAGGGCCCGCTGCCCCGCCAGAGCATTGCACCATCACGGTTATCCCATGTCAGCCTACCTAGGTGTTCTGCACCTGCTGCCCCACCAGGAAATTGTACTATGCCTAAAAACTAAAAGCTGCCATATGGCAACAGCGGTGGGGCAATGATCTGTTGCCCCCTCTCATTAACCATGCTACTCCATGTCAACATTCTACATGTCTCTACTGCCCATCAGAACCTTCTGCTGCCCTTTGAGAAACATCCCAGTGGCATTCTACTACTCTTTCTGGTGTCACACTTGCCCCACCATGCTGTTCTGGTGCCTACGTAGGCCCACTGGGCAGTTCTGTTGATGCTACTGCGTCTCCTGCCCCAGGGAAACAGTGCTTGCCCCACTTTACCCCTGGAACATTCTACTGCCCCTGCCCGGTTGTGTGCCAAGTATGAGAGGGTGTAGAGTTACTCCTGGCAGGGCAGTGCCACTTGCTCTGTTGCTTACATGCGGGCACCAGCAGGCTGACGTTTTCACTGCCTGCGGTGTTTAGTTGCAGTCCTCCCACGCTGTCGGCTCTCTCTAATAAAATCCTGCATGTGGAGCTGAGAAACGTGTGTGTGTGTGTGTGTGTGTGTGTGTGTGTGTGTGTGTGTGTGTGTGTGTGTGTCTCTCACAGTACTGACAAGTACACCAACAAGTAAAAGCTGAGCGTAAAAGAATAAAAGCTAAGTGTGTGTGTGTGTGTCTATCCACCTTCTCCTGACCTCAGCAGGACCTCCTCAGGCTTTAATATCTCTCCCTGGCTAAGATGTGTGTGTGTGTGAGAGAGAGAGAGAGAGAGAGAGAGAGAGAGAGTGAATAAGAGTGGAAGAGCAAGTGAGAGTGAGCCACTGCTGCAACCTTGAAAGATAAATAGTGTTTACCTAAGACTGACCGGAGACGATGGCTCGGCCTGTGGGTGGACACACGTGCACCTGCACGCATGCACACACACATACACACACTTGCCTTGCACACCTGGTGCTTTGTCCTGATGCTAGCGTCTCCCGTGGTAAACACTGGCCTGCTGTCAACTTCAAACGACTGGAGGTGATTGGGGGAGGAGGCGGCGGCGGGTCAGCGGAGTGTTTGATGCTCCATAGCATTTGTTTTCCTCTTTGTTCGCTGCAGGGCTGCGCAGCATAGCGTCCAAATACTTTTAGGATTTAAATTTCCTATCGGCAGTGATGTTGGAATATCATAAGATGCCTTAGGGATTCGGAAACGTTCCAGTTCTGTTCACACCACTGTTTGGACCTCCTAGTTCAGTACTAAAAAAAACTCTATTCGTTATTCGGACAGTCATTCAAGTGACCGTCTGTTTGACCTAGTGTGGTATAGCGCCCCCTTGAGGTTGTCGGCTTATAGTGTGTAAAAGGTAGCGCACCACACCCTAGAATTGTCCATCATCACTGATTCACTGTCCTCGTCCAATCCTTGTCCATGAGTGGAAATAAGATTGGAGAAAGGCCAGAATATCAGAAACGCTTGTTTGTTTTCTGTCGTTTCACTGCAAAGAGCGTCGAAGAGCGAGAGATGGAGGAGCAGGAGGGGAACAAGACCACAATAGCGATACTAGCAATACTCCAAAATCCACTACAGTTCCCACAATACCATGCAAATCCAACGTCTTACGGCTGAAGGTTTAACAATTCGTTTGGTCCATGGTCAAGGGTGCCCAAACTTTTACATATGACTTCATTTGAGGTACATTTACAGTACTATAGTCTCTAAATGTCTTGCTGTATCTTAGTAGATCCTTACTAGGCCATGCTGCGAGGCCTGTGGCTCTGAGGTTAGTGGATTGGGAATCAGTTGTGTGGGGATTATTAGGCTGAAGTTCTGATGGGGAGCATGTAGCGCTCTGGTTAGACTCATCCTCGCTGTGTTTGTCTGCAGTGACAGTGATGTGGAGTGGAGTTCAGTAGCTGCTGGCCGCTCTCACTCCGACCCACGTCACTCCATATGGCTGTATACAGCTTTCCTCCTTCTTAAAGGAATGGTTTGGTGAAGATTACGCAGTTTTCCACTCAGCCCAGGAGTGCCCGGTCAGCCGAGACACGTGTAGTGTCCAGGTTTTTACTAGCCAAGAGGCTAACGTAGCTAACAACTGCCTAATGCCAGGCGTGGGCTAGAGGAATATTAAGCCCCCCAGCATTTAACAGCTGTGGAGCAGTGGAAGAACTGTGTTCTCTGGAATGATGGTGGTGGTGGTGGTGGTGCTCCATCTTATACTTTTGTGATGAGCTGGGGAGTTGGGGATGATGAGACGGGGGGTGGTGATCATCCATCCAACATCCTGACCTCATTAAAGCTGTTGTCGCTGTATGCTATCAAATCCTCACAGCAATGCTCCTCCAAACTCTAGTATAAAGCCTTTCTCCCTGGACAGTAAAGACAGATAACCCAACAAAAGCTGGTTAAACCCTTGATTTCAGAAGAAATAATGAATAAGCATGTGTCCCAATACTTTTGTCCAATGTTTTACACTAAGCAAAGGGGGGTTCTGTATCGTGCTGAGACCCTTTTAATGGTGGAACCCTCTAATTTTTTGTTAGTTTTCTAGAAACCTTTTAACCAGGCAAAGAACCACTCTTTGACTTGTCATGGTTCTATATAGTTGAAGCACAGTTGGTTCTGCGGCCTGAATTTGGCGCAGCACTGTGAAATGAATGGTCAAAAACCACATGTGATAAAACACATCACATGTCTTTCATGCGTGGTCACGTTTTTTCACACGTGAAATGGTTGATGTGTGTTTCTCTGTAAGATCTAGTGCACCGTGAGAGTTACAAACCCCCTAAGCCACATCACCAGGCTCCACCTTAATAAAGACCACCAAATACACTAGACGTCCAAACATCTGTAGACACCGGCTCGTCCAGAGCTGCTGAAATCAAGGCGTTGTTTTTCCCTTTTCTGCAGTAACAGCCTCTTCTTTTTTGCAAAGACACTAGATTTACACTAGATTTTGGAACATTGCTGTAAGAATTTGATGGCATTCAGCCATGAGAGCATTAGTGAAGTCCGGTACTGATAATGAATGATTGATTATAGATCAGAAATGCCACTCAAACCCACCCCGGAGGTGCTGAGGGCCTTGTACCCCACTATCTACCGGCTGGCGCTGGGCATGGTGGCTTGAGACAGTAGTTGTGGAGAGTAGTTGCTGAACTCACCTGGTTTGGCCACGCCCACCTTGAAGAGGTGTAGAATTTGTGTAGAATTTGGTATAGGTTATTTGGTATCAGGTGGCTTATGGTCGTATCGTATTCAAGGCTGCTGCTGTGGACGCTGATCCTAAAGTAGCTAGCCATGCCACCCCAGTGCCATATCCAAAGAAGACAAGGACCTCCACCTGCGGTTTTTGTGGAGGGGAGGCTCTAATGTGAATGTCCTGTGATGGCTAAGAGCTAACCTTAGAGCCTCACAAAGCACCCAGTGCGTCCACTCCATCAGAGCTTCATAACTGAGCCATTTCTCTGGGTGAGGACGTTCTGGTGTTGGTTCCCCTCCACAAAATGGTAAGAGCATACGTACTGACGGAGGCAAATATAGTGCCTAGTGCCGCCAGGTTCTCCTGCAGTGGGCAGGACCACACTATTATCTGTATAAGCAATCTGGCCCATATTTTGTAGGCACCTGCTGATCCAGCATGCTCATCTTCTGAAATCCAGGCCAAAAACAAAGAACTGCTGCAGTATCGGCCTCTAATTATCTGGGAAAGCCAGATTACACTAGATGTTGGTACATTGCTGTGACCCTCTTGATTGCATTCAGCCATATGAGTGTCAGCGAAATCATGTTGTGCTGATGTTGGGTGGGGGATTAGTTCTAGATCAGTGGTGTTCCGGCAGTTCTGGTCCTCCACAACCCAGTGCCCCTCTTGACACGGGGCATGATGACCTTAAGCTCATGTGCAGCTGCTCCAGAGTATCCCATTCTATAAGCAATGCCTTTCATTAGAGATTTCATCAAGATGGATGGATCCTTTGTCAGCAATTCAGTGGGTGCACTTGAAGTAGTTAGCCAGGCAAAACGGTGCTTGTGGATGAGCTACTTTAATGGTTGGCGGGGCAGCGGGAGCAGTAGAAGCAACTGTTTAGCAGGTGTAGATCTATTGGTGGTTAGAACCAGGCCTCCAAGAAAGGATACATAAGTCTAACCTCTAGAAAACAGAACAACAGAGGAAAATCCCTTCTTTACAGTAATGCTAATTCCTGTTATGATAAAACTAAGCAAATGCTAATGCATATATAGCCGTTTGTTGGCTGTAGTAGACTAAGTAGAAAGATTTGGAGCTTGTGGAACACATTCAGTACATTTTATTTGAAGCTGGTGACACATATGGCTGTGTGTTTGAACCTGTAGGAGTTTTACAGTGACTCCTTCAGTAAAGAGACCTGGCACATAGCTACCACTGCTGTTCTCCATTTCTTACTGAATGAAACCTGGTTTGGGCACCGCTACTCAGTCAGTAACTTATAGGGAACGTCCAGAAGGCCTGACTATAACCTGACTGGTTGATTTGCAGTGTGACTTTATAGTTGTTTTGGTAGTTTAGCCTTCAGCTCATCTCCTGAAGGCCTAACCAGTGGAAGCGCTCCCTTTTTCTTTCTCGTTTCCAGGTCGTAATACAAAGCATGGTGATTCTGTTCAATAACACTTACAAACAAAACAGTACAGTCTTGTATTTTGTGGTTCTCAGAAATCATGTTACCTTCCCTGAAGACCCTAATGGCACTTCACTGATAACTAGCTGAGCCCTAGACCACTCAGACTAGAGACTGGTCAGTGTGCTTGGGCCGATACGCCTGGGCTTTCGGTACGAACGGCCGATCTCCGATGCCGTTTGAGGGCGGGGATGGATGCTACATTAAGATCTCCATGCTTCTGTCATGTTCTCCCAACATAAAATCCAAAGGGCCAGCTGCTGTAAAGGCCTTGTGAAATTGATGTGGCGCTAACAGATACCGCCGCTACCTGCCTCCCTGGGAGACTGGGGTTCGATTCCCGGTCTGGTGACTATGCTGTGCTACACCTGTAAGAGTCCTTGGGCAAGACTCTTAACACCACATTGGCCCACCTCTGTTACACGAACCCATGAATGGATAAGAGCGTCAGCTAACGTTACTTGTGAGCATCGTAGCATTCTGCTAATGTGCTTTAGCTTGTAAATGCTGTGTGAGTGGTTTTACGTATTGCCCCTTTAAGTCTGATCTTTTTGGATCTCTGTGTCTAACCCTCTCTCTTGCTTGCTCTCTCTCTCTCTCTCTCTCTCTCTCTCTCTCTCTCTCTCTCTCTCTCTCTCTCAGGTGGGATGGTTTGTGTGTGGAGAGAGTGAGGATGGGCTGCACCTCGGCGAAGCAGGTGTCGGCCGTGCCGAGTGACGAAGAGGGCCGAGGAAAAGCCTACAGCAACGGAGACCTGCTCACAGGTCTCTCTCTCTCTCTCTCTCTCTCTCTCTCTCTCTCTCAATTTGACTCCCTCCCTCCCTCCTTGGGCTGTTGATGGATATTAATAATCATTAGTTATTAATAATTATGCACTAAAACGCTCAGTGTCGTCATATACTGTGTCATCATATGCTGCTGCCTATATCAAACCTACAGTCAGAGCTGGGCAATATGACGATATTTTCTCATATTGTGATAAATTTTGTTATCGTGAAAGACAATAAGCTTTTCTAAGCACATGGTGAAGACCGTTAGTGCTAACAGTGTAATTAGACTGGGGTAATTAGACAAAGAGCAGCAGATGTTGAGTATAAATCACTGTATTCAGTACAGGAAAGGATCTGAACAGTAGATTATAAGAATCTGTCGCTACGGATGTTTATAGTCTGTGATTACATTTACTGTCATAAATATTGTGTATCACAAAACAATTCTTTAAATATTGTGATATATTATTTTTATCATATCGCACAGCCCTACCTATAGATTTACACTTTAATACGTAAACCTTTGGTTTACTTTTTGTATCCCCCGCTCCTAACACACCTGATTCAACTAATCAGCTCATTAACAAGCCCACCCAGGGCCGCAGGGGGTGAGTTAAAGTAGGGGATCTGCTAAATTGTGCAGGGCAGGGTGCTTCCAGGAGCAGGGTGGAGAAACGCTGCATTACACAATGATAAAGTTTTTCAGTGTTGAAATATTAACCATTTACATTAATCGTCTAATCAATAAAATAGTCAACAGATGAATCAATAGAGAAATAGTTATTACTAGTGGCAGACTAAGAAATCACTACGCCTTCCCAGAAGTGATTATTTAACTGGTAATTAGCTTAGCCTTAAGCCAGTCAGACCAGGCCTCTTCCATTCTATAGAACTGAAGCCAAATGCGCTACCACTATGGCCCCCGGGGGGTTGTGGGTTCGAACCCCAAGCCACGCTGCTTCGCCATCAGCAGCCTGAGTCCGAGAGGGCACGATTTCTAGCATTGCTATCAGTGCTAGGGGGAAAATGCATTTGCACATCTATGTCACCTCATTAGAAGGGGTGTCCACAAACTTTTGGACATATTTGTTTTGTATTTATATATGTATTTATTTAAATAATATTTTACAGTATTTATTACTGTCCACACACTCTCTCTCTCAAACACACACACACTTTCTCACACAGATGGACAACAGCACCAAGGACCTGGTGCTTTACAGGTTACACAAACACACACACAGAGACACCAACAAACAGCCTTCAGTACTGGACATCTTTTAATAGGTTACACACACACAAACACACAAACACACACACATACACACTCTTCACTCTTATTTGTCTCTGAGTGTGGGAACCATCCTGAACAATTCCCCAGCCTCCCACACACACACACACACACACACACACACACACACACACACACACACACACACAAAACATGCCTTTAAAATAAACCATGAAATCATGCTGTCTTCATGCCATGTTCTGAAGGACGGCTGGCGTGAGAGTGAGTGTGTGAGAGTGAGTGTGTGAGAGTGAGTGTGTGAGAGTGAGTGTTAGTGTGTGTGTGTGTGTGTGTGGCTAATGCTACATGTTCCAGTTTCAGTTGAGTGTAGCAGCAGGCTGCCGGAGCTGGTTCAGGGGAAGCGTGGTGTCTTTGTTGTGTGTCTGACTCGTCAGAGCTGTCATTATTCCATTCAGCGTCTCGCTGGCTCTGTCAGAAGGGAGTTTTTTAATCTCCTGCGTCTGTAGAGATCTCAAGTGTTTCTACAGTTGGATTGTTCTTTTGTTAGAGATGAGTAAGTGCTACCGTTACATAAATAGAAGTGTGAGGTTGTGGTGTTCCAGGAACACTAACGTGGCTGTGCTGAGAGTAGTGAAAAGCGTGGGTTGTGTTTTTTTTGTTTTCATAGGTCACTTGTTACAATCAAGACTTTGGATAGGAAAAAAATCAAAGAATCCACCTCCATCTCTAATTTTAGTACTTTCCCCTATGCTCCCGACACTGGTAGGGTAAGGACATATGACATATGGCTCCTTTCACATGAGCGCAACCAGCTATCGCCTCTTTCTCAAAGAGCATTAGTGAAGTCAGGATGTTGGATGATCGCCAACTCATCCCAAAAGTACTGGATGGAGCACCACCACCACCACCAACATCACTCCAGAGAGCACAGTTCTTCCACTGCTCCACAGCTCAATGCTGGGGGGCTTTATACCCCCCTCTAGCCTACGCCTGCCATGGCAGCATGGTGCCAATAGGTTCATATTGTTTATCTGCTCCAGAGAGTCCTATTCTATTGGCAGCACTTCTTCTCTACAGGGAATAGAAAAGCTGTGTGTGTGTGTTCATTTGCACATTTATGTCAGCAATGGGTGCAACCTAAAGTAGCTGAATGCATTCATTAGAAGGGGTGTCCACAAATATTTGGACGTATGGTAATATTTCAAGCACAGGATCACTGTAGCAGACAGTGGTTCATTTAGTGTTGTCTTTAAACCCTGACCACTAGATGGCAGTGTTGTACGCTGTTGTCTTCAGATCCCACTGTTCTGTATTGTTCAGTGTGTTGAATCGTGACCCCTGTATCGTGACCCCTGTGTCGTGAGGCGGGGCTCCTCAGAGACCAAGTGAACGTGCCCAGGTCGGCCTGGCCGGCCAGTGATGATGCGACCAGCAGCATCCCGGGTCCTTGAGGCCAGGGCTTGGCGTGCAGTAGCTATCGGACGGTTCCTGTGCCTCTGTGGGTGAAGTGTGATGCTGAGACTAGATGTACTGAACTTTTTGATGGACAGTCAAGTCGGTTATTTTCTTTGGACCACCGAAAATAACCACCGAGAGGCGAGGGGGCTGAGTTCTACTGCCTTCAGTCTTCACACCTGGTGTACGAGAGCAGGCGTTATTTGGCCGCTTATTTTCACGCTGAAGTTGTATCGGGGCCAGATGATGCTGGAGCTCACAGAGAGACGAGAGACGCTGTGTGATTTGTCTAAGACTGTGTGTGTGTGTGTGTGTGTGTGTGTGTGTGTGTGTGTGTGTTTGGGGGGGAGTTAGAGAAGTTGCTTAAGTTGGAATTGCTCCTATTGGTGTGTTTGTGTATTAGGACGTAAACACGCAACTGTTCTCTGCAACTGTGTGTGTGTGTGTGTGTGCATGCAGATGATAGCTGGAAAGGTCAACAGGAAGTGTGTGTGTGTGTGTGTGTGTGTGTGTGTGTGTGTGTGTGTGTGTGTGTGTGTGTGTGTGTGTGCGCATGCATCTGTGTGTATTTTAAGGATATGGTTAACAGCAGGAGTTTTAAGCAAGTGAGTAGTGAGTGTTTGTGTGAACGTGTGCTCTCGCGCTCTCTGTCTGTCTTACTGTGTCTCTCTCTCTCTCTCTCTCTCTCTCTCTCTCTCTCTCTCTCTCTCTCTCTCTCTCTCTCTCTCTCTCTCTCTGTGTCTCTCTCTCTCTCTGTCTCTGTCTATGTATTAATGAGTGCTGAGCTGGTGAGTGAGTGAGTGAGTGAAGTGAGCGAGAGAGAGATTCTGCATCCCTCTCTTCTGTCTCTCCCTCCCTCTGCATATCTGTCGTTCTTCGTGAGGCCGAGCTTTCTCTGCTTCCTTCTTCTTTTCCTTTCCACTCTCCTCACCCACCCCCCCCCACCCCCCCCCATCACCCCCCGGTACACTCCGTATCCGTGTCTCTCTCTCCTGTTTTCCTTCCTTTATTGGCCAAAGTTTCACCATCTCTCTCTCTCTCTCTCTCTCTCTCTCTCTCTCTCTCTCTCTCTCTTCACTCTGTGTTGCTCTCCTTCGCTCACTCCCTGTCTCTTTTACTCACT